>NW_028277037.1:5175340-5479772 GCF_059951505.1 Python bivittatus | reverse complement strand
AATCCTCCCACCCCATTAAAAATATGTCCAGTGATTTCTATGGAACGAGACCAGAGAGAAGGTAAGCACGTGAAAAGGAATATCAACTGCCAAGATGGCAAATTACCTGGGTAATATCTAGCGAGGCCAGTTGCGCTGCCAAAAACCTGCCACAGCAAACTTTGATCTTCTTCTCTGTTCTTTTTAAAGACTTCATCTAAGGCACCTGTCCAGTTCAGTTCATTCAACACGATTGTAGCTGCAAAGGACATGAGAAAAGAAAATACATTTGGTACTATAAAGTTGCAGTTGTATCTGTAATGTACCATACAGAAAAACATGTTCATCAGATGAATACTGGGTGCTCTTCATTTTTTTTAAAAGAACTGTGCGCTGTGCTTTAGAGAAGACAGTTCTGCTTCGCTAGCAAGCTCTCTTTGAACTTTTAGCCTGGTTGAAAGATTAAAAATCCAGAGCAAGGAGAGCAGTCAGCAATGGCATAGCTGCGCCCTTTTGCTTATCTATTCTTTTGTGATGCACTTCCTCTTGTTGATGCTCTCCACTTTACCCTATTTCTTCAATGCTATTTCTATTGCTGTTGGCTGTGCTTTTGGAAATATGTGTGTTTTTATTCTTTTTTTTAAAGATAGTGCATTTATCTTAATAACTTCTTCTTCTTCTTCTTCTTCTTCTTCTTCTTCTTCTTCTTCTTCTTCTTCTTCTTCTTCTTCCTCCTCCTCCTCCTCCTCCTCCTCCTCCTCCTCTTCCTCCTCCTCCTCCTCCTCCTCCTCCTCCCATGCACCTCAGCAGAAATAAAAAGGAATTCAAACAAGTTGAGAGCAATTCATAGAGCTTTTGAAATGCTTAGTGAAATAAAAAAGGGTTTTCACTTGGCACCAAAGGCTCTGAAGGTAGTAGGAGGCTGTTTCACAATTAGTAGGTCCAATGGCTTCCAGATCTGAGCATCAGAACTCATGAAGACCACAAGATGGCAGCCAGGAGATATCAGGAAGCAAAGAAGTTTGAATGTTTTGTATTAAGGCAGCCCTTATCCACAAGTCTCAAATCTGATCTTATCTTTGAGGAGGACCTCTAATCTGTATACTCTCTTCATGGACAGCTAAATCAGAGAATGTAACTGTGGATTCTATGATCATAGCCTATTCACAGATAAAAATATAAAGTAATACCATCAATGTTTTGCATCAAGTACAAGAGTTAATGCAGGTCCCAATTTCTTGGGGTGAGGGGGATGCTAAATTAATAAAAGAGTTTCCACAGGGACTAAGGAAAAGACAGAAGAGAGGAATATAGTATTAAATGTAACATTAGACTTGTAAAGCCAGCTTGGGACCAAAATCCAAGAGTGTGCTCATTATTGTAAGTTAACAGTGTTTTCATGTTTATGGATGTGATCATTTGCCGGGAGATCAGCTGTGTGCACATTAATATTCATAGGCTGGGCCAGCTTCAGAATTAACTTGAAATACACACACAAAAAAAATTATATTCATAAGCATGATCGGATAAGCACTAAATGGCTAAAGATAGAGGAAGTCTAATTCCTAAACTGACTCTGGCCAACTCTTGGGCTACTTATACAAAAAAAATTAATATTAGTATGTGGCATTTTATTTTATTTTAATTTTCAGGCAAAGCAGATTGAGTTTTTTTGTTTGTTTTTTTTAGGGCTGAGACTGTTTTCCCAAGACTACTGCATTAATAATTGATGGAACAAACAATTAATGCTTAATTACAATATTGATAAATGGCTATTCCTTTCATTATCCTTTAAATGCCTCCTTCACATCCCAAAATAACTCACTCATGCTAGGCAACAGCTGGCATTCACTTAATTGGAACAGAACTAGGTTTTACTCATCAGATGGAGCTTTATCAATTTCTTTCTTTTTTTTTTCCTTTCCTGATGGCGTTTCAAAGTTGGAGGTAAACAGGTTGCAAAGCTGACAAACTCTACATTCATTAACAAAGGATTAAAGAAAAGTGAGTCTTGGAAAAGTAAATATGCATGCACTTTTCCCCTCTCCCTCACCTTCAATTATGAATTCACAAACAGCTGCCTTTAAAATACACCATCATTTATTCATAAGAACTATTGGTTTCCATTAATGTGGGAGCCATAAGAAATCTAAATAGGAACCAAGCAGCTCAGCTGAACAATAAGAAAAATCTAAAGCATCATAATACAAGGATTATACCCTAAGCAGTAACCCATCTTGCTAATGTGGAAGTTAACTCAGTCCCAAAACTTATCATTAATTCCTAACTGTTTTGAGAAACTCAATTCTTTATTAATTGCTAAAAGTGAGTGTGGGCACTTTAACAACAAGCAATGTCTTATCAGAAAAAAATCCAACTGTAATTTTCAAGAAAGCAGAACTGGGAATGTAAGAGTTATTTCAGTACGTGGCCACTTGAAATGAATAAAATATACACACAGTCTCTCTCTGACTCACAACCCAAGTATGTACTGTAAATCCAAGAATGACTAGCTGAGTGGGAATTTTTAAAACCCCTGTATTTGATTGTAAACAGGGACATCTGAGGAGGGATGTAAATCACAATGTTGTGGTTACCATATTGTAGATTTTGACACACACACACACACACACACACACACAGAGACACATGGATGTCTCTGATTGTAAACTGAGTCTCCTTACTTAATATGGTGAATAGTCTGAATTTATTTGGTGAAGATAAGATACAGCAAGCTGTTTGGTATCTTACTTTGTCCAATAGCCCATGATTACACTGATAATAAGCTGCTTAACAGCTGGTATTTACATATCAAACAATTTTCATAAAGCATGTAATAAATTCTTTAGATTCAAAATGGTATAATATTTCCAGTTGATGCTTGTTTTTCTGGTTACTGCTAAGCTCCGGATTCTATTGAGATGACATACAGATCATTAACAAATGTTGGGAAACAGCCCATTTTAACATTTAGAAACCCTTTCCAAATTCAGCTCCTAGATTTAATTCAATATGCAAGAGGGAAATATTTCTGCCAAAAGTAAGATTTGCAATAATTCATAATATCGGACAACAAAATCCATAAAATGCATCTGTTTAACCTAAATAAAATCACAATAGATATTATTAGAAATAAATAGCACTAATATCTAACAGTTGTATAAAAATGTATGAATATCACAGATAAGACCCACATCAATTAAGAGAAGACTCAGTTTAGGATTTTAATCTGGTAACTTTCCAAAAAATGGATTATAAACTCCCCCCCCCCCAATAATCCAGGAAGATTGTCAGAAGTTATTTCAAAACAGATCAATTCCAAATTTTAGGAATAGAATTCAACAACATGTTGACAATTTAAATCCCAACCCCTTTGCTAAAATCTGATCAGCCACATTAAACCAACATGAAACAGCCAGAAAGCATAACAAAAGTGAGTTGTGTTTGCATTCCTTTGAATTTATTATATCTGCAGCATAAAAAGGTTAGTAACTAACCCTTTTGAAACATCTGCTAAGGGATCCAGTAAACTACCCCCCCATGCTGAAAAAAAAAATGAATAAGTCCCATTGTAAGAGACATGTTTAGCATCCTTTAAAACTTCAGACCATTGACCTGTTAAAATCCGATACTCCAATTTTGGGGCCATATTTCTTGTAAATAATCAATATTTATCTTAATGAGATTATTCAATTGTTATAGAGATGAAATAGTTATTTGCTTAAAAAAGTTTTCTAATGAACTCAAAATTATAAGGGTTTCTAAGGCTGCTGAAGCATCTGGACCAAAGTGGAATACTAACAGATATTTTAACTGACTATATAACCACTGAGCAATTTAAACAAGTAAGGCTGAAAATACATGCTCATATTCTTAATCATATACACTTTAAAAAGCTAATTTTTAATTAACGTTCTTCTTCCTTGTCAAAAACATTACTAAAACTGAGAATTCCCAGAAGCTTGTGCACATCACTTTCAGCATAATTTCTGAGATTTGCTCACTTTTATCATATTCTTAAATAATATCAAAATAATTTTTGTCATATTTTAAAACTGATATGGCAGGGTTTCTCAACCTTGGCCGCTTTAAGATGTGTGGACTTCAACTCCCAGAATTCCCCAGCCAACCATGCTGGCTGGGGAATTCTGGGAGTTAAAGTCCACACATCTTAAAGCGGCCAAGGTTGAGAAACAGTGTGATATGGTGTCACTAGACATTTTTGACTAGACATATTCCAATTGCATAAAATATCCTTGGAAAAGACAAGTCATTATTTTTTCAAGAAACTGTAGGACTAAAGCAACCTCATGACAACACAGAGATGCAAAATGCATGTTTCTTTTCTTTGCTTGGGAAACACAGTCACGTCTTATAGAATGTCCATAAAAAATTAATCTCATGTGCTGAAAATTTAACCTGGGATGCTGATTTTGTTAAATGAACCAAAAAAGCACCCTGAACGTAGCACCGAATAGTTTTTATTCCTTTCTACTAATTTCACTGAAGTATTTACCTTTTGCCCTTGATTTTGCTATTGATTCCTACCGTACCTAAGAATCACAGCCGTTGCCAACCCTGAGATTCAATTTTCATTTAGAAGTGCAATCAGAAAATGAATGCATTCTACTTGCTTAAAAGCAGAACTAAAATAAAAAAGTGTTTTGATTATTTATTCAAGGTATAAGTCTCCTGTCTGCACGGAAAGATGCATAATTGTTTGAAATGCCTAGCGGTTATTTACTACATCCAAAAAGGTGCCATACATGAAGCAACTCCAATAGACTGGATGAAAGAGAAAGGATCTTCTCTTCCATTAATTTTTTACAAGGGAAAAAGAGAGACTGCATTCTAGTGCGATAAGAAACACAACATTTTCATCTCATGTTTAGAAGGTTAGCCTCTAAGTACATGATGTGTCATACTTATTACTGTGAATCAGAAGGAGTCTGGTAGCATCTTTTCAGAGCAACAAATGAAGGAACATGAGCTTTTATGAGCTTTGGCTCACTTCATCAGCTATCATGAATATTTCTAGAAATATATATTGTATTATAATGCACAGACAAGTCTTTGTGTGCATAAACAACCTAGTTCCTGTGGTTACTGGAATCCCCAACTCCTCTGATAAGTGTGTTTTTGCACCATTTTTTAAAATTACATTGCTAAAATACATTGCTCTACATTGTCTTAGGAGAAAATGCATCCAGATCAATCAATAAGTAAACAGGTTGACCTCTGCAGTAAAATACCACACAGCAAAATGTTGCATGTGTAGCTGATGTGTTATAGCATATTCACCTGTCATAGTTTTACAGAAATAAATTTTGTTACAAAAAAAAATCTGTAGTAGCCAAAAGAATTCATATCAAGTTGTTAAAAAAAAAAAAAAGATAAATGACAATCTCAGAAACAACGTTTGCAATTTTGCATCTGTCTAAAAACCAACTTAAATAGTGAAGTTCCTGGTGCTAAATTTGTCTTACACATTCTTACACAATGGCTTAGGTAACATTATTACAGAATAATACCATCTATTACATCTATTAAAATATTTAATTTAATATAGATTTAAAGCTATTATTTATTATTTAGAATAAATAATAGCTTTAAAAAAAATAACTTTCATTTTGAGAGGCAGTTTTCCCAAAATATTGAGTTTGTCAAATTTGGATTTGAGAACCATCAGCCTCCATTGGTGATGCCAAATTTGAGAAAAACCTGAGAATGGGGCACCTAGATCTCCTCAAATTTCTTCTGTTGACTGCCAACGTAGCCTGCCTACCTTCTCTTTAATTTTTTAGCCTGGTTTGCTGCTTCTCCTCTTTGTGTCAGCTCCTGCATGTCTCCATCAAGGCCATCTTCCTTACTCTCTACCCTTTGCTACTACCTGCAAATCCAAAAGGGAGCATTGTGTCAGGTTAGCTACACCTATGTATGTGCCATCTTGCTAACCGTATACTCTATTTCTCAAACTTACCCACGAGGTAGACCAATGAAGAACTACTTCAGACATGCAGGCAATAAGGGCACAGATTTGCAGCCAACGAGAGGCCAAAAGGTTCCTGATCTGGCCATAATGGTAGTCTGATAATCCCCTTGAGCAAGGCTAGGTGAGAGTGGCAGTGTCTAGAACTTTTCCTATTTCATAAAATACACCTCCCAAAGTCTGGTCTGGACCGGATCTTCCTCATTTTCAATATCTGCTTTTGGGCAGGCAACCATTTATTTAGATATTCACGTTTTAATGATGAGCTTAAAGTCAAGGTAAGTCTCATACCACATTTCAAATATTTCTGAAGGAGAGCAAGGTCAACACAGCTTTCTGATGGAAGGGTTGCAGTGGGTGGAGGCAGAAAGAATATTCATTCCCAGTTCTGCTGACAGAACCAGATTTCATCCTGAGGTCTGACTAATATTGATTCCTATTATTCCAATAAACATGGCCTTGGATAATATGCCATTTGACACTTCCATGCCTGTTAGCCTCCTTTTTTACTTTTTAATTCTGTGAGATTCATCACTGCATATCTACAGATCTGTTGGCAATTTTCTTGCCTGATTGTGCTGGATCCAATGATGGACTGTAACAAAGATTTTATTCCAGACCATTTATAAGCATTTGCCAACTGTTCAAAGCATTTTCCATGTTTCATCTGGGTAATGTTAACAACAGCTATGTAACCTGTGTCAGTACTTTGACTTTGCAAGATACAATCATTTGCATAAAACCACCTAATTATCTAGAATAGTTTCCCCAGCCTGGGGCTCTCAAAATTCAGAAAGGTGCAGTTCTAACATACCAGGTTTGTGTGTGTGTGTGTGGGGGGGGGACAGTAGAAAAGAGAAAGTTTAGATGCAAGAAGTCAACAAGTCTTTGCCTTATTAACACAACTGTATTTTTTTTTTTTAGAATTACGCATCACATACAAACTAATAGGCATGTCTGAGATAATCTTCAACATATTATCAGGGAAACCCTATCCCTGTCCTGCATAATCCTTAGCCAACATAACAGAAAGAACATTTTTATTCATTTACTTATTAAATGTATATACCATGCAACTCCCAATGACATTGGGCAGCATCGGCCACAATTAAAAACAGCCTTTCTGAAACATTGAAATGTGGCCTCACTTTTTTCCAGGGGGAAAAAAAAAAAGAAGAAGAAGAACCATGCATCCTAAAATTTCACGGCACAGGGAAAGAAAATGAAGAGTTTCAGCTCTTCTGTCCCCCTGGCTAGGATATGATCATCACTGTCCCACAGGCTTGTATTGGACGTGGTTATTTTTAGTCACTGATCACGGTTCATGCCACACACTGTCATCAGGCAGGTTATCAGCTATGGTCAGAGAACCCCAAGGACTCCACAGTTCAACCCTGAGCTATATAGATTCTCTTTTATCGGTATCAGCTATAAGACCCTGGCTTCCTAGGCAAACGTTTACACCTTAAAAAAGCATGAGCAGCAGAATATACTCATCTAACAGACTGGGGATTGATTGATTGATTGATTGATTGATTGATTGATTGATCACTTAGAATCCCAACATCAGCTATAGAGTTTGCTGCATTTTACAAATGCATCACTATTGTATGCATGTCAAGGTAAAAACCTGAAAAAAAACCAAGGATGAGTCCCATCATCCAACCCCAACCTCCACCCCCTAGTTACAGGAGTACAAGAAAGGCCTCCATTGGCTTTCAGAAATGGAAACATTTTCTATCTACTGGCTTGTGAGAGCTATAATACAGCAAACAGCTTTCTCAAATATCCCTTGCTGTCAAGAACAGCCTCTGCAAGTGATGATCAGCAACTTTTATTTGAAAATAGGACCACTTCCTAGCAATCCAAAAATAAGGCTCATTCAGGGCCCCAGCATTCATCATATACCCACAGGTCCTTTTCCAAGAGGCTGTGTTTTTTCTGTTGTCTAATTTCTCCTCATTGCAGCTGCCTCACTACAGAACTAAGACACCGAGAAGCAAAAGAGCAGATCCACACAAGCACTGTCACAAAGCTAAGGGTTGTATGCCCAAGAATCAGAACTACTCAGTCAACCACACTTAATTTGGTAAGAAAAACCATCCACGCAATCAGTATCATCCATAGAAGCAGCATTCTGCCATAAGCAACGTTGCTTTGAGGCACGCATGTGACATATACAAAATGGTTGGGGCTTGCATCACAACTCTACAACACTACTTTTATCATTCTGCCTCTCCCTGTGGGTGCTGCTGCATGGACTTCATCTGAGGGTTCTGAAAAGCTTCTGAAAAAAGGATCCTGACTCTTCTAAAACAAAATTAAAATTAACTTAATTCATGTTGTGTTTTGTTACATGCCTAAGGAATCAACCATCATGATGCAAGGACCATTTTGGGGGTAAGGGAGGGAACTATAATCAGAAACCCAACCCTACATAAGACAAGAGGTAAAAATAAATTCTAGTCATGTATATGGGGAGGGGGGGAGGGGGGAGAGGAGGGAAAGGGGTATAATTTTAACTGTTAATCCATGCCCAATAGCTGCACACAACATGGGCTCAGCAGTACAAGATGTGCCCAGAAGGAAATAGATGAGCAAACGCTACATGATAAACCCTTGGAAAGTATAAAATTCTCATTACACCCAAACAAACCTTGATAATCTGAAGAGATGTAAAGCTTCTCTTCTTAAATTGGACAAAATGGAAACTCCTTGACTGACAGAAATGAGATACAAAGGTACAAACTAAACAGCAGTTGAAATCACACAAAAGGAAGAAAATCAATATACACCCTAATCTATTTACAATTGGAATGAACCTAAGTCTTATATAACTATAATGCTCCAGAGTCTGAAAAGGTTGCACCCCAATAAGAAAGATGGGAACATCCATAGACTAATCTAGTTGCATATGATGAGGGAGGATTTGCACATACCAGAACACATTGGAAGCATAATTTGTACTGAACCTGAAGACTGTGATAATCCATGTGGCAGTGTCAGCATTTTCAAATTATGCGTAGTATATATTTTCATATCGCTTGTTAATACCTCTTCCTTTTCTCTTCATGGTGCATCACATTTGTTTTCATCTTGAGGGGCTCCAGCTTGTCACTCCCTCTTCCTTCCATTTCACATCCATCATAGCCAAGAAAGGAACTTTGTCAGTTCTCTCAAATCTCTCTTTATATTGATGGGCATCACTCAAGTCAAATAGATCATTTTCCCCAGATCACTTGCATTGCCCTGAAGATTACACCACTAAGGCATTTATACCAAGTTAGTACCAATTCATATTGATGGGCCGGGATTTTCAGCTTGTCTGCATTTGGGGCATTTTTATGAACTGTCAGAGAAGGAAGCCATGATTTGAGGGCCAGTCACAAACTGATTAAAGCCAATTGCAATTTGTATTTCCCTCTCTCTTTCTCTCCTAAAACATGTCCTTCTCTTCCATCTAACCACAACATAAACCTGGCTTTATCTTTATCTCTTCTCCAGTTCATTCTTAACTATATTGGTTTTAAAGTAGTCTTTTCTACCTTATTCTGACACCACCCAAGGGCAGACATCCAAGCTGTGTAAAATCTGTTAGACTTCATCATCCATGACCTTGGAGGGAATTGAGATGACAGTAGTGACTTGAAATGCAGGCACTAGAGACAGGATAGAGATTGGCAATGTGGACAATGCTTTTCATGCTGGTATAGGTTTCCAGTGACTCAGGAACAGCACATCAACTTGCTAGTGGAGAACGGTCCTCAAGAAGAAAGCAAAGGAATGGAAACATATGGAACCAGGCACACACACACATGCCAACAAGCTGGAACAGATATGGGTGAGAAAGCACGGGAGCAAACACAGAGAAGGATAAAGTACAACTTTTCCCCTTGCTAAAGGGGTGGGGGGATTTAAATCTCCCCAGGTGAAGCAGAACAAACTGGAGTTAACTTACACCAACACACACACACACACACAATTCAAGGCTCCATAATATATACATTTCACTTGTTTATATATATGACATTATCCTGAAACCAAAGCTGAAAGCTGATGTTTACCAAACCCAAGTTAACCTGCAGGGGTAGCCATGGGGCAGGGGTCCAAAAAGTTAAAATGGTGGCTGCAACTCCAAGAGGCCTTGACCTTTTGTGCATTAAATGCATATCAAAAACAAGAGGGGCAGAGGATTAATCATGCACCCCTGGCCACTACCTTGAGGGTTTTTTTTTACCTCCCCAACCAATGCACTGATAACATGTATAGTAAAACTCTGTATTGCTTCAAAAATTATTTGGAAGAAGAGCTTCAGAGCTAGTACAAACACAATACCTCTCAGTTATTCAGCCTGTCTTTTGAGGGGAGTTTTGTACAAGCCTGGGGGGCGGGAATGCAGCTGCTTTAATGAGTCAACTCATTAAGCGTAATGAGATTATTAAAGCAGCTGCATCTTTCTTACTTTTTCCCAGGCACAAAAGCCTGATGATGCCATTGAGATGCCCGTATAATTTCCTTGCCAACAGTCAGGAAGTGGTTTGAAATTGCCTTGTTCCAAGATTTTTTGTCCCAGTCCTGCCTAGAACTTTCAGATTCTGTCCATTTCCCCTTCTAAGAATGAACCAGGTCCGACCTACTTAGTTTTCAATCCCAGACGGGGCCAGTTAGGTGTAATCACCTGCCAAAGCAAAAAAATACTGATATTTAGAATCGAAGTCCAAATCCATCATAAATTCTTATTCAATAATATTTTGGATGTATGAAGAGGGATGCAGAAAACCATCAACAAGGAAAATGGACCAAATATCTATAAAGGACATTTATAACTACTTTATGCAGTTTTGCATAATAAATCTCAAGTCTTTCTAAAAGACTATGCAAGAAGTAGAATATTCTATGAATCATGCATAAAAGCTGTGTGAATGGTTAATTGGGACTTTAAAGAGAATTGGATAAATTCATTTAGAATTAATTTTTCATTTAGAATTCTTCAGGGCAAGATAATTTTCCTTTTTAAAAGGCTGCTCTAGGTTCATTTTAACTACTTTTTAAAGAAAAAAGGATAATGATACAATCTTCTCCAATTCAGTGTCATATCACTAGGGGTATTACTCTATTATTTGGACTTCTTATTCCTGTCAATGGAGGAAAACGATTTATATGTCAGAGGTCTGCAAACTTTTGGAGTAGATCCTTGATATATATTTTTCATAAATCCCACCATCTTTGTACTTAAAGAATAAATTTCAAACATTTGCATATATTTGCACAGTAATTCATAACAGCTGTCCTCTAAAATAGGATATTGTTATTCCATATTTTAGAAAGGGGCAGAGGCTGAAAGGATAAAAAATGTGCGCATGTCAATACTGACCTCTTTCTTCCTCCCAGGTTAATCGTCTCTTAAGCCAAATGACAATAGTCAAAATATGAAAGTCAGCCAAGTATTAAAATTGTCCAGGTTGGGAAACACAGCAATAGCAAACATTTGTACTTGCTTTAATACTTGGCTGACTTTCATAGTCTGGCTGTTGCCAGATGGCTCAAGAGAATATTAATCTGTGAGCAATACAGACAGTAGTTAGAGGAGTCCAGCTGTGATCACACGAAGCCACCATCTTGACTTTTTTGAAGCCTTCCCCCACGGAGACCCCTGACACTAACTGAGAGATAGGGCAACTTCAGCTTGTATATAAAATTAGAAGAGTTAGAAAGTTTATTTACCTAGCTCTCTTTTGGGGGAATTATTATTCTAAGCAACTTTAATCTTAACCTACTTATCATGTCTAAGAGCTTCTCATAGTTATAACTCTTTAGTAAAAGAATGCTACCACCAAATCAGTGGTTACCTGGTGGAATATAATGCTCCATTCATTCTCAGCATTTAAGGTATCCCCAAAGATTATGTTCTATACTCGAGCATTCATTTGTTGGCTATGAAGGCCATGACTGTTATGAGTCAACTTTCTCTCTGATTTTCCATTGAGTGGTTAAGTATGATTCACTACACTAACACATCTTCCTTCTATAGTGTGCAGGTACTTATCAGAGGTACTTCAGGATTTTCATCCCCATTCCCCAAAGAATTTAGTTTAAAACATTTCTGATTAATCTCAACAAGCTTTGATCAAACCTATTTTTACTAGTCCTTACAAAGTGCAACATATTAGACTTCTGAAAAAATCTGCGTGTCCCATCAATTTCCACCACCAACATGCATCTACTCTACAGAACTCCTTGCCATATTACGTTCATAGTTTGGTGGCTGGTAACAAATCAGAATTCTTCAGATATTTTGCCTGAGGATCAATTTCCCCAAATCCCTCAATTTCTGCTTATTTTTTTATTCTATTATGTTTTATTTATTAATTTAAAACCTGTTCAGTCAAGGTTCCTCTAAGTGGTTACAAAAGCAGCAGCTGTTGCCAAGGCAATAACAACAGTAACATACAATTACAGAAATTCAATTCAATATCACAGTGAAAATTATAATTAACATTGTGTTTCTGGTGCCAGGAGGTCTACAGCACTGAATTCCCAAAAGCCTTCTGAAACAGTCAAGTTTTTAGGAGCTTCCAGAAGGCCAAGAGAATAGGAGCTACCCTTGACTTGGGCTCAAACTCTTCCAGAGGATGGGGGTTCCCACTTTGAGGAACCCACTTGTTGCACCTCTTCATAGCTAGGGAGCTTCATAGCAGGGGTTCCCTCTGTCCTTGGATTGGATAGGCAGAATCTTTATGTGATAGGCAGTGCTGAAGATACCATGAGCCATATAGGGCTTTATAGGTGATAATCAATACTAATTAAACTTGGAAGTATACTGGCAGCCAGTGCAATACACATTTAATAGCATTGTTCATGGATGGATGGATGGATGGAAGGAAGGAAGGAAGGAAGGAAGGAAGGAAGGAAGGAAGGAAGGAAGGAAGGAAGGAAGGAAGGAAGGAAGGAAGGAAGGAAGGAAGACAAATGACTTCTCCTCAATCTGATCTACAGACAAACCCTATAGACACTTATATATCTTACTTTGAAGAAATTTCCAGGTAGGAAATGTGATTTCTATTTAAGATTACTTCTTTCAGACAAGGACTCAAAAATATCCACCCAAGTTGCCTAGTTTTGTGCTACCATCTGTACAATATCCTGCACCATCACCTAAGTTTGGAATTGTTTATAATAGTATTTTATTTTGATTTTAGTATTTTTATTCTTAATTATTTTAGACCCTATTATATTTACTGTTTTTCATTCAAATACACACACACACACACACACATACATATCTGCTATTATTAGATTTTTTGACTGTATCTGGCCTTAGGGCTGTAATAAACTTGATAATAATGATGACAATAGAATTTGAAAATGGTGAAAGTGGTGGGCTCTTCTCAGCCATTCTTCTGAGGGCAACAACATTTAAGAAAGGTTAGGTGGAAAAGTAGCTGTTGGGTCTGGTGTTCCTCTCTATAACTACCATTCTTTGTCTCTTGAAAGCTCTGGGTCAATGTCAGGATCTAGTATTCTAGCAGGAGAGAATGGTGGTTTCCAGCATCAAACTTCCAAAATCCAATACTGCAATTTTGAATTTAGACTTACTTTCTTTTATATATGAACATAGACATTTTACTCATAGCCTCTACAGCCCTGAGAGACATATGATTTCTATAGAAAAAGTGTAGACCCTAAGAGTAAACTAGAAAAAAAAAAATAAACATCCATCCTTCCACTGGAGGGTTAATCAGGGTGAAATCCATATGACTTTAAGTTATATCTGGAAATTGAATCTGCTGTTCTCACGTTCCCCCTCCTCCAGCATAATGAATGTCAGGTAAAGCTACCAATGTACACCCCACCTCACCACCTAATTCCAAATGACCTATTGGCCACCAGACACTGATGCCACTTAAGATTAGTGTAAGCCATTAAGAAAATACTTCCAGATACTATTTGGTTGGAGACAGACAAGAACAATCATTTGTCAGAACTGGGGCGGAGGGGGATGGAGAAAGAAAGGGAAAGAGAGAGGGATGGCAGAATTATACAAAGATTTGTATGAAAGAATGATACCTATCAATCGTGTTTGGAAAGGAATGCATATTTTCAAATAAAAATCTGGGTGCAC
Organism: Python bivittatus; assembly: GCF_059951505.1. Lineage (NCBI taxonomy): Eukaryota > Metazoa > Chordata > Lepidosauria > Squamata > Pythonidae > Python > Python bivittatus. The sequence goes on along the minus strand of NW_028277037.1, from coordinate 5,465,682 downwards.
TTGAGAACAAAGTTAGTTTTCAGAATTTGGTTCAATTACTTTATGCAGGGGGTGGATTAAAGCTGCCTGATGTGTCCAAATCAACTGAGACTTAAATATGAACTGTCAGTTCATCATAACGATATCACTGCTGGTTCTTTCCGGATCATTTTTATGAGTTGCTTTTTGATCTATTATGTACATATGCAAAGGCATTCCTAATGCTGCTAGTGAGACCATATTAACAAGAATTATCTTTGAACTCAGTTAATATTCTAGTCAATTGGTGTATACACAATTAAGATAAATTATGACTTCTGATCAAGTAAGAGCTGTGTTTCACGGAATCAGGACTCTTCAGAAGCCTTCTTCAATGACAAGATCAGTAATGGTGGATTACTTGAATGGAAGTGTTTTTGCTTCCACTATTAGTACTTTCTAGTAATTTGCAGGTGCACAGAAGACCCTTGGTTTTGCTTCAGAATACATACTTGGTTCATGCAGGTCAATTTTGAGCACTGAGTGATGCAAATTGAATACATATACTAAAGTATAGGTGGGTGCATTCTACGGTTGTAAAACATACCCAACAATTATCTGCAATACAAGGAAGGAAGGAAGGAAGGAAGGAAGGAAGGAAGGAAGGAAGGAAGGAAGGAAGGAAGGAAGGAAGGAAGGAAGGAAGGAAGGAAGGAAGGAAGGAAGGAAGGAAGGAAGGGAGGGAGGGAGGGAGGGTGGGTCAAACTTCAAAATCATATCAACGAAAGGGAAACTAAAACATTGTAAAGAGCCATCCATACAATGTGTCCAAACCAATTATTTTATGCATCCTGTCTCCATCCATGACAAAAGTTCCCAGTAGTCTCTGAAATAAATTGTTCCATTGCAATTCTCGTGAGATTGACTTAAATACCTCAGATGGCACATTCACATTATCTTTCATCTCATGAATGTTCTTCACTCTCTTGAAACCAATCAATTTGTCTGAAGGATGGCAATGACTGCCTGTTTAGTGGAGGGGTTTGCGATTGATACTGCCACAATCCATACAATCCTACAAAATCTTGATCTAAACAGACTTGTGACTGCTCTCCCAGATTGTATGGCACACCACTAACTAAGACCTTTGGGTATCTTCTCTTTCAGTTAGTCAATGGATAAATTCTGGTCTCAATTTCCAGAAAAGTCCAAATGGCTTGAGTTTACAAATGGGTTGGGTTTCACGGGCTTAAATTATAACAGGAATGCTTTAACGGAAAGATTAATTTTGAAAGACACAAATGTTTCATCTATGTGCATCTTATTCCCTGCTAATTATCCTTTTTTTGTTTTTCCAACTGAAGAAGAAAATTTTGGGGAAAAGTGTATCAATTAATATCCAATAATATTCATCCAATAAATTGAGCACTTTGATCTAATATCACATCAACTTGAAATATTGAAGTAAGAAGTCAAAGTGAATTTTTGGCTTAGCTGAACATGTTCATAGGTTTGTATGCAATAATAGAAAAGAAACATTTGAACTAGACATGACACCACTAATTTTCAACTTCAGCATTGTGATAGCTTCAGAACCATTTGGAGAGTACATGTTGCCAGAGCTTTTATGACCACAGATTTCTCAAATTCCATTAAATGAAACTTGTACATAATATTCCAAGAGTCAATGCCGCAAAGAGTACATTGCTCTTGAATATTGAATTAGTGTTCTGTAATAAAATTTCTTATTTGTTTGGTGTCCAATCTATTTCACTGAGACTGGAGCTAATAATCTTAGCAATACCAAATTTTCTCTCACTCACAAGCTGCCAACAGAGGCTTATTTAATCCTCCCATTACTTTGCTTCTTGGAAAGTGAACAAGTTTCAAGTCCTACCTTGGTGTTTATATTAATATTCTACAATTTCTTTCCTTTATGAGTTTGTGTATTCTATAATTGATTTTAACAGTTATCACATATTAACTATATAGTTAATAATTGATTTTAATTACAATTTCGGTTAAAAAAAATTAGAAACTTGTGTATTTTAATAAGCAATATTTTATGTTATGATGTATATGTTTGGCATTCATTGGTGTATTTTGCTAAATCATCTTATCTAATACGGCATAGTATTCTTCTATTCTTGCTTTTGGAAGCAAAGGTTTGTTAATGTTGGGTGCTAGGATGGATTTGCTTCAGATGTTAATTGTCTCCTGAGCATGTTTAGAAGTTATAGTTTCAAACAGATTTCCTTGGGAGTAAGTCACATTAGAGACAGTGTGATTCCTTTAGAAACCTCTGAGTATGACTGAATATTTTTCCCATTATTCGTGTAAATATAGTAAGTGCAATTCTTATTCATTTAACTGGGAGTAAGCTCCACTGTACTTTACTCCTGAGTAGGCTTGTATAAAATTTGCTGTGTCATGTGTTTTAGGTACCAGTTGTACCATTTCAGGAAAAAGGTAGGATGTTTTAAAGAAAATGGGCAAATTTTCAGATGTCCAGTGGCTTGGGTGGTGTTATATTGTAGTCCTTAGACTTGATTCAGGGTCACCACAGACCATAGAATGAGAAACATACTCTTGTCAATTTTCTCGAACTTCTAACATCGGCATTCCTGAAGCAATCACTTTAAAATACAGCTCTGAAATAATAGATATACAAGAGAAGAATTACAAAATAAATTGCCTTCGACCATTACTGTCTTCTCATTATCTCATTCAACCCCTCTGCTATGGTCTCTGTAACATTTGATCCATCTGTCTCAGTCAACCTTCTTTCAGAGCCTGTTCTAATTTGGAATTTCATCATTTCTTACCTTCCACTTCTGGGTAATCTGCCACATATTATACCTATCACAAGGAATCAGCCAATCCATCTACCACTAACTGAAAGAAACAAGATTATAATATCAGCCATTTTATTTGTTTTGCTTGCCGATTTCTTACTTTTAGAGCAGAGCAATACTCACAAATGTATCATTATATATGATCTAAAATACAGGAAAATGATCTGAAGGTATATAAGAGATATAGTCCTACGAAGCTGACTAAGGTTGTCGAATTGCCTAAAATTAGTAGAATTTCTAGGACTGTGTATACAGACACTTCTGAATCCCTTTGAAGAAGGCAGTGGAATAGCTCTAACTCACAGGCAGACAATGTGTTTGCATGGGGAGTTTGCATATCCCGTTGACAGCCGTTGGCTTTGGAATGTAAATTGTATGATATTCCAGAGGATGTTCATTAAGATTGCTCTGTGAAATTCATCACCAAATGGCTGCTTTGAAAAAATGCTTGCAGTTGCTTCCCCACCACTCCCCAAAGTATCTAAGTCTGAAAAGATCAAAATTGATATGTACAATAAGGTACTGTGGGGGATCAAAACACCTCTGAGATTTTGCTGAAGTCTGCCTACGTTAATCAAAGGAAGCAGACATAATGCATGCTGAATGTTTGATGGAAAGAAGAGAACTGGTGAGGAAAATAAGCAAATACTGCAGAATGATTTATCCTCACTCACCTTCTTTGTTTTTACACTTACAATCCATGAATGAATGCATCATAACTCTCAATATCATAATCCTGAGCCTCCTATCAATTAAATAACTTGCCCAAATATAAGAAGATGAAGTTGAAAAGGGAGTTGAAGTCCACACATCTTCAAGCTACCAAGGTTGAGAAACACTCGTCTATACATTGCTCACACATTCAAATGGGGCTGGGTTTGGAGCACCACCCCCACCCCCCGTAGATATCACTGCTTGCAGGGAAGTGTGAGAAACAAATGGGTTGCTTTAATCAATTGCAGAGAATTGCCGGCTTTCAAAGTGTGTGCAGGCCTCACAAATCATCTATAGTTAATACGCGACTGTTTTCTTCTTTTTTCTCTATTCTAGCCTTTGAAATCTAGGCTGAAAATATCTGGGGCAGGGAAGGCAATCAAGCAGTGACTCTCATTTTCAGGGAAAAGATAACTCTCCATTCATTCTGGGCATGCTGATATTTAAAACTAAAAGTGGAAGAAAGTACCACTCATTTCCTTTAACTGGCTTGCCAAGCATGTGCCACAATACAACAGTCCAAGAGTCATTACAACAGACCAAGAGGAATGACGCTTTGTCACATCACAAAGTAATGATGTGAGGGGTGGGAGGAAAAATACGATGATTTTAAAATATCGTCTTAATGCTATTAGTCAAAGCTACTGCACACATTTAACATACATAAGGGGATCTTGTTTTATTCAGAACACTGTCCCAGTCTGCAATCCTTTATAATCTATTGTTCAACTGCCAACAGAATGCCCCAAGTGATTAACTAGTGGACAATATCCTTTAAAACAGGAGGGAAGATGCATCATAGCAGATAGCCATACACATTCATTCCGGTTTTAACACAGGAGTGACAAATGCAGATTGCGCAGATGTGACAGTTCTCAATTGCACAGCAGCTACTCATGGGAAATTAGACACTAATTATGTTTGGTACAAGCAACATGGTTTTTAAAGAGCATTCATAACATTAATAGGAGTTTCTACCAATCCCCAACTCAATCTAATTAAGCAAAAACTTCTAGCACATCTTTAATTTATCAGAATTGTTGCTCAGGTCAAATAAAATCTGCTATAAATAGGAGAGGAAAAGACAAGGGTTAAAACATTTCTTGCCTGCTTCCTAATGTCAACAGTGATTGAATTTAACTATAACATGTTAATGATTTAATTTATATAATGTGTTTGGCAAAACTATACAGAAGAACATTTCATTGACTTCTGTTTTAGATTAACCATAGTTTAGGGTTCAGATGTTACACTAAACTGAGGTTAATCTAAAGAAAAAAATGTTTGAAATTTGCTTTCCTTCCAAAGATGAGAAAGGAAGTCTATCAAGTAATGTAATTTGCACGCTTCAGCAACATAAATAGTAAATACATTCAGTCCAGAAGCAAACCTTAGGAAGTAGATGGGGCTGGTTTAAACACAGGTAAAAATGGTTAGGACCAATTAAAAAAAAATAAGCCAATCAAAAGTGTCTAACCTCAACACAAAACCAAATTAAGAAAATATTAGGTAACTAATTACCTTTCCTTAACTTAAATTAAGAGAATATACCTTCCTCTAAATACCTCTAAAATCCTAAAATTCCCATTCCAGCCTGTCATTTGTTAACCTGGAATGTTGAACATTCAAGATCTTGCAGTATGTCACAACAGAAAGCATCAAGTTTCTACCATTTTTTTCTTCCTAGTGTTTTTCTCACAGGTGTAGGGTCTGCTCTTTTTGGATCAACCAAATGTTGATCTGTTGATTGCGACAGGAATTGACTGACCAACTTCTTGCCTGAGCCTGACATCGGGGGCTGAGAGAGAGGGACTAGTCCAAAGTCACCCAGCCGACTTTCATGCCTAAGGCAGGACTAGAGCTCACAGTCTCCTGGTTTCTAGCCTGGAGACTTCATCAGTAGACCAAACTGGCTCTCTACCAAGTTTTTACCAATATTTTGAATATTTTGACTTTAAACTACAGGGCAACTTAGATCAAGAATATTATGAAATGTGGGTTTAACCTGCTCCTGGTTCAGCCTACACTAACAGTGGCTGTGTCTCACCCAAGTCCACAGGCTATGGTTTAAAAAAAATGCATTGCACCTTAAAAAATTCAATTGCACTGCTATGGCTGCCATCTTGATCTTTTTGAGCATACTCTGCGGGCACCTCCAGTCCAGTTTCTTACATAGGGTAGAATGTGCATATTGTAAAACAGAATACATAAATACAGATCTGAAGCTGTGACTGCTTTTAATATCTGTTTTACTAAGCATTTTCAAAGAAGACATTTACTTTGACAACCTAATCATGGTAAGGTATCAAATAAACACTCTGATTCAACTAAGAAGAAGAAAAAACAATAGGCTTTTTAAAATATGTTTTTATATCATCTATGTGCAATACAAAATATTTCCATTTAGAACTTTTAGAAAATGTTTTGTCACTTTTTAAAAGCAATTTATCATAAACTAGACAACTATTCTATTATTTGGCTTAGTATCCTTGTAGTTCTTCAAACCACCTCAAATGTATTTTTTAAAAACACTGACATATTATTATCAACAAGGTTTACTTTGAACAACCTTTCCTATCGGGCTTGAAGCTGAAACTCTGAAATATTTTGTTTTACTTTTGTTCAACCATTCCTAGGAAAGAACGTAGGAGTTAGAACATTCTAAGTACAGATGTTAACTGAATTGTGCAAAGGTAGCCATGTCTTTTCAAAACAAAGTTTGTTTATATCCAATGAGAACTTACTCTAAGGTAAAAGTGTCAACAATTACAGCCTTATATACTGTTTCTTATGCCTGTTAAATATTTTATCAGAAAGGGACCAGCATTTCTTTCAAGAAGAAAAATACAGCAATTATCGCTTACATTTTTCTCCATTGACCACTTATGTTCACAGGTATGAACATTTGGTTCTAAACACACAAGCAGAAGAGCAGACCAATCTTCTAGTCACCATTCCCAAAATTCCAGAAACTGCCTGTTCGCGCTTGTAAAATGGCTTCCTGAACAATATATTTCAAATCTAATACATGATTTATAAGCCTGCCATCTTTCATGTTCAAAATATGATCTCCCTCCCACCACAACTTCTTTCCTATTCAAACTGTATCTAGAAGTGCAAGTTAATCCATTTGTCCATCTGGTAAAATTATATTGAATATTCATGTTGAAAGGTTTCCCCACTAACTTATTATTTTTGCATTATGTGCTTAATGAAAGTATATGTCAACCTGAAAAGTCAGGATTAAATTAAAATATTCCAAGTGAGATTTTAACTATGAATCATCTCTCTTTCCTCCCCCCTCCAGAATATAAATTAGCCATTCAGAAATGATCAAAGTTCTCATAAGAACTAGTTGAATACCTAAAATATCAGTGATTTCCACTCTAATCCAGCAATTACAGTGTACCTTTAAATTAATAAAGTCAGAATCACAGAATAATCCTCCAGATTTGATGTGCTGCCAGAGAAATTACACTCAACTTTTCCTCCACTCACTGCTTTTGACATTAATGTTTCTACTTGGGTAACACTTAGAGATACAGACACACACAATCAGGGAAACCTTTAAATAAACACAAGTCAACTTAGGGTCTACAATTCACTAAGATTTCGATGGAGCAGGGAGATGGCAGAGTTAAAGGACATTTCCAAAATGTTAGTTGTAAGCCTGAAAGAGCATCACATTTATTCCTTATGGGTTTCATCCAATACTTGAATATTGAGTATTCTATGTTCCATTGAAGGTTTCAATGGCCACTGTCTCTACTGCCATAAATTGGATACCACACCATTTATTTATTTACATAATTTCTATCTTCCACCTTTGGCAGCCTTGCCTACCTGAAAAAGTATGAAATCATTGAAGACTGGGAGAATAGAAGAATTCTTCTATCCAGTGTTATACTGTATATTTCTCCAGCATGAACACACCATCTTAATGGAGCCTACCAACACACATGAGCCTCTTCTACACACTCATAACTCCCAAGTAAGAAATCTTTGCATATACTGTGGGCTGTATAGATCTAGTCTTATTGAAAAAGCAGATCTAAAAACGTGTGAATGAGAAATGTAGCTACAATTAAAATAGATGAACTCTCAATTTCACTCAGCTTCTTAACTCCCAAACTTTAAGTTAATTCTTTTCCAGGTCTGCCTTAATCTGTATTTTTGTACGAAGTCTACAAATGTTCATGCTCATTTTTGTGCATATTTTTTTCTTAAGACATACATTTATGTTCACATATTTCTAACAGACACATATTTGCAATCAAATATGCATTTTTCCCCAAACTTGGTGAATTTTGCCTGCCCTTTTCCCTAATGATTCACTTTCTCCTGATCATTGTTTTCATTACTGAGGTGCATGACCTACTGTGGAAAAATAGGAATATTGATGAAAGCACTTTGATCCACGTGCTTTCAGAAAGTGCACATTAGAGAAGTCTGAATCTGAAAACTAATTGAAGATTTCAAGTTGAAAGAGGGAGCCCTGTGTGTAAACCCCATTCTTCTTGCAGCAGACTTACAGATGTGGTAGTCTTCCACTATCTCTTTCAAAAAGTATCAATGGCTCAAGATACCAATATTTTTTTTTTTTTAAACAATGAACGAGATCATGGTAATTCTCTATTCAGTACAATTATCTGTACCAGGCTGAAAAGTATTCATTGCAATATATGTCAAACTTTACCAACAAGACTGAATCTATACTATAAAAATGGGGATCTCAGCAGGATAGCAGCATCTTGCAATTCTCTGAGTTGAGAAGTAAGCAACGTTAGTCACCAAGGAATCCCATGGCTTTTGGCCAGACTGGGAAATCTAAAAATATCTTGAAAGGGGACAAGGACCAACAATTTCTATACTGGTGCAAAGAGAAATCCTTGGATGTGTCGATGTGGTCACCAGGAGCTCAGCTTGACTCAAGGGTGTCTCTAGCACCCTCCAGTAAGAATGATGGTCTCTTGGAACAGTGTGTTTTGAGATACTTCATGGTCTGTCCCCCTCCCTGCCCCCTTGGCTGAAGCTGAATCTACTGAATCTTAACCAATGATCAAGTGTGGTTTGGCTTTAAAATAAATAATTAAAAACCATGCATATGCAGACAATAATTGGTTAGGAAATGCAGAATAATTAAGAATGACAGTCAATCATTGTGTTATCCTGGAATGCACTTGTACTGTATCTTGACCCAGATAATACCTTCCATTTAAAACTCCATGGGTTTTTCACTGCCGTTTTATTTTCTATAGAAAGTTCAAGGAGGGAACTATGGAATTGCTGCCCAGTGCATTCCATTGTGGAGCAATTTATCTCAGAAACCCTGACATTCCTGCATAGCTTCATATGTATTTTCTGATAAACAAAAATATTTTTTTCTTAACTCTATTCTCCACATTCCAGGATAAGTATAATAGTCATCCAAAGAGAGAATCTCTGATTAATAATGAATCCCTTTAGGACAGTCCCTCATGTCCTGGTCATCTCATGATTGGGTCAAGGTGCTGTACACAGGTCTACATTTGAAGACCATCTGGAAGTTACAACTGGTCCAGAATGCAGCAGCGTGGGCAGCGTGGCATTACGCTCACATGACTTCACTGCTCCGTAAGCTGCACTGGTTACCAATTAGCTTCTTGGTACAATTCAAGGTGCTGATTATCACCTTTAAAGTCCCACACAACATAGGGCCTCGCTAATCTCCAATTGTTTCTGCCTGCTGGTACAGTCAAGCAGAACTTGTGCTCCAAGTCCTGTTGATTAAACAGGGCCATCTTACAGGATCAAGGAAGCGCACTTACTCTGTTGTCGTGCCTGCCCTCTGGAATGATATCCCCCTAGAGATTTGCACAACTACCTTATGACATACAGGAAACTATTAAAAGCTTGGTAATTCTTCCAGACCCTGGGATAAGGTAATTGTGCAGCCCTCTTTAGTTATGCTTGGTGGTTAGTCAGGATCTCTTTATATATATATATATATATATATATATATATATATATATATATATATACACACATACACACACACATACAGTGGGTTTTGTTTGTTTGTTTGCTTGCTTTTTAATCTGTTTTAATCAAGGAGTTAAGCTGTCTTGAAATTTGAGAGAGAGAGAGAGAGAGAGAGAGAGAGAGAGAGAATTAACAAATATTATAAATGGATCTACTAATCTGGGACAGTTCCTACTTCCTAAATAGACACAGAGACTGAGAGCACCTTTGAGACTAACCAACTTTATTGGGACCTAAGTTTTATGTTGGTTAGTTTCGAAGGTGCTCCCATATTCTGTGTATATTTTGTAGCCACAGGCTAATAGGGCTCTTGTTCCCTATCCTCCTAGGTCCTGTCACTCCTATCCTTTTAATTGCCTTCAGAACGATATCCTGGTAATTGGGCTAACGACACCTTAGTCATTCCTGAGGATTCAGCTACCTGAGGATGCCAAATCTATGATTACATGACTCCATCAGCGCATCCATGGAGAAGACTGCTCTTTCATATGCTGAAGCCACTTTAATCTTTTTCTCCCCTTTCTTAGGGCAGAAATAGATTTTTTTTTTCTTTTTTCCTGCTATGGACAGCATTCCATACTGTGTAACTTGGTGGAGCTTCTGCACTGGCCAAAAATGGATGATACTATGAACCTATTTTTTAATCTCTTTCTGTCATTTCCACTACCCTCTATTTCCTAGTAGGGAGCTGGAGAGGAATAAACTGATTTTTCATAGGAGGCTATGGAAGTTAGCCAGATGACCATAGGATGTCCAGTCTGGCTTTGTTTTCAACCCTTTCTTCAGCCAACATTACACCCTCCTCTTGGCTTTTAAACCTACAAAGCAAAGGCTACTGCGAAATCATCTAGCACGGGGGGACAAAAAGTCTTTCGGGGTGGGGTCAGCATATGTTTGATTCTTGGAGTGAACTTATACAGCAACCTCAGGAAGCATCAGGGATGCATCACTGAGCTCAGTGGCATTTGTTTCTGAGTAGACTTGTACAAAAAGGTAGCTTAGAAGTTACAAATGCCTTGTTTTGATCAGTGAAATTCATAAAGCTGTGCTACACTGAATTACAAAGGGAAAGTCTGTAAGCTTCTATATACAATCCTATTAACTGCATAGTGAATTGTTGTTTAAATAGGGCTGGGAGGGGTGTACATTATGAACCAGTGTCCACTGAGTCATAAAGTAAGTCACTCAAGGAGATTTGCATCCTTTCTGCCATGGTGTCATTCCAAAAAGATGCAAATGATGGCATCAGCAAGCAGTGTGGTTGTTCTTGTTGCTGTTGTTATTCCTTTTTTCTTTTATTTTACAATAATAAAAAAGAAAAAAACAAAAAGGAATAAAACAGAAAGATAATGTGTGCCATTTACATAATGACATCATCCCCCAAATAATGTTAGTCAACACAGAAAATTGATCTGTTCCATGCAGTCTGTTGTGTTCTTACCTGATCAATGTTTGTCTGCCCAGATGAAATGTTTGTGCATGTGTGTGTCAGAAAGGAGACATTTTTTTAAAAAAATCCATGCATTATTACAAAGAAAGACAAAGCTACATCCTTCAGGAATGGGATACTGAAGAAAATTGCATCCTCCATACTTACAGCCATCATATATATCAGTTGGTATATGGACAGCGGCATGTTGGTATGAAGTTTGGCGACCAAACAGAGGATCCTCTTCAAACACAGGTCTGATTCTCTGGCTACCAGTTTCGTTCTCACTTCTTCCAGACTTTTCAAGAAGGGGGGAAAAAAGGAAGCAAAATATTAAAATATCATACATAATGTGTAAATATAATTTATACCTGCTATTTGGGGACAGGCCAGGTCTCAATACATAGAACTTGATTACTTCATGCTATAGATGTAGAATATGATGTATTCTACATCTATAGGTGGGTTCCTTAAGGAAAAAGATTTGAGCCCAATTCTGTGTTTCATATGCCAATTTCCACTGAATAAGATGTTGTTATTGTTTCAGTTGAAGCTGGAAAGAAACAGTTCATTCTAATTTTCTGTAGTCCCAATAAAGCGTTCTGCCCTACAAACTCTGTAGCTTGTATATTAAGAATTGGACATTTTAATACCTCCTGACTGTATGTCAGTTCCTAGCATGTACCCCTTATTTAGTGGGATGCAGACAACCATATGTGAACTTGGAAGATAGCCTCAAAATTAGAAATCCGAGCTTGCATAGAACATGGACATGGAAGAGGTAGCAAAAGACCTTGTGCTTATAGCATAGTGGTCCAAATGTCCCAGCACTGACCAATACCGTACGTATTGTTAGCAGGAAATGCTGCATGGGGCATGAGGACAACTAAGTCTGTAATCTGGTCTCCACCTTCTCTAGATTACTAATACAATTATGTGAAACAATCATCATTGACCAAATTATGATGAGTGGCAGGAGAAAATTACGGCATACTCATGCTCGTGATTTGCAATGTATCATGAACAAATAATAAAAAGCATGAATTAACAAATGAAAGGAAGACAATGATACATTGTCTATCTTGGGAAACTAAGAGAAAAGGGGAGGAGGTAATAGATCTAAATGAAGATAGTCTAATCTTGTGAAGCAGATTTGAGGAATGCATTCCGGAAAATGAAGGTGTAGGTTTAGTTATGAATGAAAGAACTAAAATGCATGTCTGAAAATATGAATTGGTATCCCACAGGTTGTTGTGAACATGTGCAAAAACAGGAATTCATATGTTAGTTGCATGTTATGCTGTTGTGAATGTATTAATGAAAGAAGCAGAGATGAGTTGGGGGGGTCGAATATGCAACATTCTGGACAAATATAATTCAACAGAAAAATGAATGAGTGAATAGGTATGAGAGGAAAGAATTCAAAAATCGTATTGATTCATTTGGAGACCCAACACTGAATGAGAATGGTGACCAGGGATATTCACATGACGAATGAATGTAAATCTAAAAATATGATTAATGTGATTGTTTATAATGAAAGGGTGGCAGAATTAGTGAAGTATACAGGGAAAAAATAATTATGTTACAGAGTGTCACAGAAGTACATAGAGTTACACTAATGGGAAGTTTGAAAAATGATGCTTGGTGAAATGAAGAATCAAAAAAGGCTGTGGGTGAGAAAGAAATGCATTTAAGAGAATGATTGCTACAAAAATGTGGATCAGAGAAAGATATAATGTAATATATAGAGAGAGAAAAGGATAGTTGCAAAGAACAGAGTCAAAGAGAGCAAGGAATGATTACAATTAAAAGCAGCAGGAAAAATGCAGAATGATTCTGATTCAAATAAAAAAATATTTTTGAAGTGAGTGAAGAGGATTAGGATCTTCTAGCAGAGTTAATGCACTTAAAATAAAAAATGATCAATCAATCAATCAATTAAAACAACCTTTTTGCAACTTAAGACTGAATACCTTAGACCCATTCTTCTTAGGCTATAGATCTTCTATTCAGATAAAGGATTTATTGATTTGCAAAGAAAGGAGCATTTCAAAATTATATTCCACCACCCAACTGGCATGGGTGGTTTAGTTCACTCTAGTATTTTCATTCCTAGGCAATGTGAGAAGATTTATCAATTGCAGGAAGGTTAATTTCAGATATCACAATAAACTCTCAGTGGATGGAGCAATCACTACTCAGTCCATGTCAACTTTTCACAGATTTAAACATAAATCAATTCCATCCAATTTCCATTTTAGCCAGCATTTTTTTTTAAATGCACAAAAATATTCATTGATCTGCATTATTTCTCCTCGGACATATATTTTGTACACAATCTTTGAACTAGCATCTGCACTGCAAACTTTGGATAAATCTGCAGACATTGATCATGTTTTCATTGAAACATGTTTATTAGTCCAAGGACTCTGAATTAGGTCAACTAGCTTAAAGATGGCTTAGTGGTTGAGCCTGTTGTTTACTGCAATGTTGGTACTGTATCTTTTGTCTACATATGAGCTCCTCATATAGGGTTATAAAAGGGTTTAACTTTCATTCTTTGTCTTCCAGCTGTCCTTCTCAAGTGAATTTGTTTGTCCAAGGGCTGGAGCAGAGTCTAAACTGCAGAATCCGATCTGCAGCATGGGAAAAAATGTGCGGCACTTTATTTGGGTCAGCAACTGAAATGATAAAATTTTAAAAATAACCTTAAAGTTGCTGTCTGACTCAGCTGATGCTTCACTCCATCTCTGAAATTAATTGAATTGCCACTAGCATTCTATGATAACCAGCTATTTTAATTCTTTAAACGAGGGACCAACAATGATTTGTTGAAATGAGTTAGGGGCCATGCAGGTATTCTTTTGATAAATATCCAAACATTCATTTCTATTAAAAGCAGCACTAAGTTTCCACTGTGTATGTAAAAACAATCAGGGAAAACTATCAGTTGAACTCCCCTCTAATAGAACTTCACCTAAAAGTAAAGGTACTATCTAATCATGGTAGTTTTTTTGCTGGACCCCATGAAGAACTCAAAGTGAGGGGATAACAAAACCATTCAATCACAGCCCTTCTTTTTCCACCCTCCTTCCATTGAGATGGGAGGTCTGAAGAAGAACCATGAGAATTGTACATCGAGGACCGCTCCCTAGAGTGTCTGGGAACTTAAATAAATCAGTGTTCTAAACTGTGATGGCTAACATTCAAGTGAACAAGAACAGTTCCACTGTAACTGTTCCATATGCCCAGATGAATTCTTAAATAGGGCTACAGCTTAAAAGTATTATGAATGGTGCAAACTTCAGCTTGCACCACCTCCAGCTTTACTACATTTTAAACACACCATGGCGAATCCAGATCAGCTCTGCTTTCCCCCCAGCTCTCTCATTTTAAAAAACTCACACTTACAACCCACATATTTTTTTTTTTATCCAACTGAAGCTACGAAAGCAAACACGAAGAGACATAAGGGATAACATGAACGAAGAGATAAGGGGAAAATTAAGATTTTTTTTCTCTTCCCCATATAAGGTGGTCTCAATCCAAATCAGGCTACCATTCACATTGATTACAGTAGAGAACAAACAGATGGAGCACCACCAGATAAAGTATATATTATTTTCAGTTTGCACTGAGAGTGAATAGCAGAATGCAAAAGATCAGAAGGATCTGCAGTGTTCCACTGAAGTGAATGGTAAGTGTGAGAAGCATTTTGGTGGGTGCTATTCTGATGTTTTTCTCTTCTAAAGGAATGCAGATGGTAACCTTTAAAATATTCCAGGGCAAGGTGAAGATTTGAGATCTGGGGGTGGAACGAGAAGGTTATTGCCCAATTGGAAGCAGTCCAAAACAACTTCATAAGGGAGATCTTGGACCTCTCCCAGGCCATCCCCACTGCTTACCTAAGGATGGAGGAAGGGCTACATCTGGCATTGTTGATGCACTATAAGATTCCCATCTTGCCAAACTCCATTTCTCCATTACACAGTTGAGAATCAATAGACCAAATTTTTGTTACCCATCCTACAGATATATTCCCTACCACCTTTGGAATAAGTTAGCTCTTGGAACAGAGAAAATATTAGAGATAGACTTTTTGAAAGGGATGCCAATAAAGATGCCAGTACAATCATCCAAATTTTCATCTTGGTACCATCACTATAAAAAACATAGAAGCTTCTTCCAGTACCTGGTTAATATTACCAGTGCCTCACTGGTAAGTGAGAAGGGCTTTAACACCCCTCTGCCTGCAGATCATGCCTTCTGCATATCTCGAAGGAGATTTTGTAAGTGTCCTGTCAAATTATGTCTCTATCCTTGTAGTTGTTCAAGTGGAGGAGATTATTCATTATGTCCTCTGCTGCCCCATTTCCAATGAGATTAGGGCCAAAATATTGACAATAGGTGAACTCAAGGGCTCGAACCTCGAACAATTGAACTATCTTCTTGCAGACGTGTTTCCAGCTGTTAGCAACCAGCTTGCTACTTTGCTTTGCTGTCCTTTAAACTTAGAAAGAAATGCTTAAATTCTTAGTTGTGGCTCTGGATTTATCTTTTTTAAGCTTCTTACGTCTAATACTCTTCTCATTACTTCATTTTACAATCTTACTATTCAACTGTTATTTTATTTTATTTTATGGTAGGCTATATGTTCTGACCTGTGGTTACAACAATAAACTTACTTACTTACTATTTCAGAGGGCTGAACAACTTCATACAGTTTTCTGTGATGCTACAAAATCAGCATGATGATCTTATGCGTACCCAAGTGAACTTTGTACTTTTCAGCTATAGTTATGAGAAACTGATGTTCGCTCATCTGAAAATGGGAACTTCTCACTTTTACCCTGGAACACCAGAACTGAAAAAAAATCCACTGCTTCTCGTAAGAGTTCCTACAGTTCCCACCTCCCACCCCAGTCTCTTTTTATCCATGTGCCCATATTAAGGAACTTCTAAGATAATCGATGGTACATTTCTGTGAATAGATGGAGAAAGAATGGAGTCAGGTTTTTTTAAATGACAGCTGTCTACTAATGTTTATTATATTACTGTATAATAAAAACATTAAAAGGACTAAGGAAAAGTCAAATAGTAAAGAAAAATTTTCCTAAATGAAATTGATTTTTATATTTACCAGCTACTAGGAAAAAATACTATGATCAAATATTCAAGCATAATGACATCTCTAGAAAAACTGGAAAAATCTTTTAAAGACATTAATAAACCTACATCATTGACAATATTTTAAAATCAACAATCTAAATCATTCGTTATTTTTTTTCCTACATCCCCATCTATTTTTCCATTTTTTAAAAGAACCAAACCGCCTGACAAAAAAACCGCTATTCTATTGTGAAGCAAAGAAATCCAGCTAAACCCTGAATACAATTAAAGCCTAACTCAAACCAATTTTTCTCCTGAGGTAGGAGCTGAAGTGCGATCAATAATGGCATAGGAAAATCTCACAGGAGACAGAGCCTGAAGATTAATTTTTCATCTATTAAAACTTGGCCTTTGTTTATTGAATTCTTTCCTTACCGTCCACTGACACTCACCAAAATCTATCTCACACTACTCTGAAATAAATATGACTAACTGGCCCCAAAGTGAGGCGCAGATAGCTATTAATTGTTGAACCAATTCAGGAGCACCTCTGGGGAAGGGGGGTCAAAAAAGTCAAGATACACCTAGTTATTTCTCCTTTGGAATATTAGAGAAGTCAAATACAGAAAGCACAAATTCTGTGAAAAAATCTGGCATTAATCAAGATCTTAGAACTAACCTAGAGACCAGAATTTTCTTCGCTTTCCAAACTAACCCACCAGCTTCTTGTCCTGTGTCTTCCTGAACGGAAGAGACTTTTGGGCCAGCAACACTGCCCCACCTCCCTCTGTTAATTGCATTAATTACAAATACTGAGCATTTGCCTTCTGTTCATTCCTCTCTTTCCTCCCTCTGGCCAGCTAACTGAGTTGGTGAACAAAGAAAGTAGAGGGTTGGGTTAGGGAAGAGGAAGGAAAATATGAGGCAGCTCTAACGACATATCGGAAGCTAGACTGAGAGGCACAAGAGTGGGATCATGTCTTTGAGTGGAACATGGACATAAGGAGGTTCGTGTGCGTTGAAGGGGGTGTCTAGGCTAGGGAATACTGAGCCCACTCCAAATATATTAGATGGGGGGGGGGAATCACATCATCAGAAATATAAGATGCCAAAAGCAGGGGAGGGGGAAATCCTATGCCAGATGCCAGTTCTAATAAAAAGCTAAGGCGGAACCTTCAGCCAAGCAGAAAAATAATTCTCCAGCTTCTGATCTTCAAGGTTGGATCAGCAAGAAAACTTTGCAGCAATCCGAAATGTCTGAAAAGTCAAAAATACACTGAAGCAAACTCTAGTATGAAATGCATATTGCCATGTACCTGAAAAAAAAAAACAACTGATTCCACCCAGGGTTTTTAAAAGTTACTATTTTTTAAAAAAAATGTGTTTGATGTGTGAAATGCAGGTCTATCATGCTGGATGAAATCAGAGAATTGAAAGATTAGACTGTAAGGAAGGCATCTGAAATAAGGATAAGCTTTTGCTGGAAGAAGAAGAAGAAGAAGAAGAAGAAGAAGAAGAAGAAGAAGAAGAAGAAGAAGAAGAAGAAGAAGAAGAAGAAGAAGAAGAAGAAGAAGAAGAAGAAGAAGAAGAAGAAGATGAAGAAGAAGAAGAAGAAGGAGGAGGAGGAGGAGGAGGAGGAGGAGGAGGAGGAGGAGGAGGAGGAGGAGGAGGAGGAGGAGGAGGAGGAGGAGGAGGAGGAGGAGGAGGAGGAGGAGGAGGAGGAGGAGGAAGAAGAAGAAGAAGAAGAAGAAGAAGAAGAAGAAGAAGAAGAAGAAGAAGAAGAAGAAGAAGAAGAAGAAGAAGAAGACAACCCAAGACTAATGTATCAGCTGGAGAGCCTACTGATGTCTTGTCTGCAGGTTTATTTACACAAAAAGGCACTTAATGACGTACAGCAGCCACCTACCCAAAATTGCAGCCAAACACTAAAGAGAAGAAAACAAGAAAAAAACACCTGTAGATCTCAAAAGGAGGATTATTTATTAAACATATTGTAGCCGCCCAACCAAGTCTCTAGGTGGTCTATAATAAGAATTCATATTGTGATCTGATCCAAATTACCTGGAATTAAGGGCCATCGTATTCCATGGAATTTACTGCTGTGGTGACTTGTAGTACCTAATATGACAAAAGAGATGTCATACTAATTGTAGGAGACAGGATACTAAAGCTAGAAGTAAAATCTAAAATGACCAGAAAATGTGGCCATAGTGTACAAAACAAAACAGAAGTAAACTAATAGAGTTCTACTAAGAAAAGTCAATGTTTACTACAAATGCTTTTTTCAAAAACTTAAAAGATGACTATGCAGAGAGATCACCAGACAGCAACACCAACATCATCTACTCTACAAGTAAAGATGGAAATCAGATCAATTTTATTATGGCCTTTAGCCAGCAAATAAAAGAGAGATTAAAAAAAGGAAAAAAGAGAATCAAAACAGATAAACAGAAATATGCATATAGAGCAATCCATCTTAAATCCTACTATGGATCCCCTGCTAACAAAACTTTGCAACATTGAGTATTTGTATTGTATTAAAAAACCTCTTATCATCAAACAGAAACACAACATAAAAACTGCCTGATTATCTGGGGACAGCTGCTAGAAGGGGGATAAAGATGGAGAAGGTTTATTCATTCAATAAAACCAGGACCAAGTACTTCTTGCAAAAATTCTTGCAAAATTGAACTGAAACTATGAAAACAAAATAAGAATATCAGATCAACAATATATTCTATACAATATTCTATACAATTAAAGATGGAATGAATTAAGATTTAGAAAACAGAACAACTCTGGGCTGAAACTCATGACATCTTTAAAGATGAAACAAACAAAACTTTTAAAATACCCTGAAATGCAAAAAGCAAATGGGTATCTGCTGCTCATACTGGAAATATTTGAAGAGAGAGGGGAAAAAAGCAATGAAGAAGAAAATATTAAATACAGAATTCTAGAGAAGAGGAAGGAGAAACAAACAGCTATATCTAAATAAGCAATGACACAAATTGAGGATAACCATCAAATGGGAGAGGCGAGAGATTTATTTAAGAAAACTGCAGAAATCAAGGGAAATGTTTTGCAAAGATAGATACAATAAAAGATAAAGAGCTACTGGACAAAGGAGATATAAAGAAGAAATGTCATAACTAAATGGAAGAATGGTACAAAAAGTATCCCCAAATCAATTATACCCATGAATTAAAGCATGATAGTTTGATCACTGAATTAATTCTGGAAAGCAACATTAGCATGGTTGGTAAGCAGAGAAAGAAAACAAACAGCAGCCAAGGGCCTGGGGGAAAAAATGAATTTATATTCCAATACCAAAAAAAACGTACTTATTTCACATGCCAGTAAGACAACGCTCCACATTTTGCAACTTAACAATACGTGAAATGAGAATAGTCAGTTGTACAAGGAGGTGTCGCAACACACATGAAGAAGGTGTGGAGCTTCAATTGCATGGTTGCAGCCATTATCCTAACTGTTTTTGCGCACACACCGACACACACTCTACCACTCATTCCTTACAGACACCTTGGATCAGTTCGGATTTGTTTTCTTGATCTTGTAAACCTCCAAGAGTCATTTTTTTAATGGGGAGGGGAGAATATAAATGTAGGTAAAATATAAATAGTCAGGGCCTGAGAAATGTTTAAAATCTATCATTTGGAATTATTGTATCTATCTGAATTGTATGCAGATTTATTAAAGCTATAGATTGCTGGGAAACAAATGATGTGGGGATGAAAATCAATCAAAATGAAGCAGACTGGAAACAGAAGAGTCCAAAAAAAAAATTTTTTTTTTTTTAACTTTGCTATGATGGCAAAGTTGAATTTTCTTTTGAGTTCTATCCCTTATGTAAGCTCTTACTAAACTATTGTGGTATAGTTGATTAATAGATTCTTGGAACTTGTATAGCTTCTTCTAAATATTGACATCCTACTTCAATCCTGTCTTGCAAATTATTCAAGCAACATAAGCTAGGTTTACAATGAACCTTCTATTTCATGTCTGGAACTTCAGATTGCATTTTCCCAGACTGTGTTTTGAATGATGGCGCAAATTAATGCCTTCATGCTGGAAGAGCAGCAGACAAACTGTTACCAAGTGAATGATTGACGTTGGCCATTTAGTCTGGGTGCCTTAATAATGCTATTCACCGAAAAGCGAGCGTCATCTGCACTTATCAAAGTTGGCAGCAGGCGACCCAGAGAATCTTCTTGTTGGCAGTGAAGTTTGAGTTCTCATCAGGGGCTGCTAAATGGGTTATGACTAATGAAATTATAAATGGTATCAAGGTACAATGGAGCAGAGGTTAAACCTTAAATGACACTGAACTGAAATCCTGATGACAACAGATAAAGGGTATCAGGTTCTAATGCCATTATTCTAATCCATGTAAATATTTTATTTCTTTCCCCCTCCCCATTGTTCCATGACTTTGCAACTTGCCCTGGAGCTCTCGGTCTGCCCGAGTAAATAAATAAATAATTTAAATCTTGAGACTAAAAGTGCTAAAAGATTTAAGAGTCTTCTAAATTAGAATACAAAGATTCTCCCTTGAAGGCATTTTAGGATTAGCATTCCCCAAAGTATTCCCAGTGAGGTCTGCGTTCATGCCAGGCTTCAGATCCACATTCCACCCTGAAGCCAGTGATGCATCATTTTAATAGAAGAGTTCTTCCCTTGAAGATCACTCTCATTTATATACATATCAAAACTTGAGTGAAAATGGCAAGCTGTAGTACACAGTAATTGTCTGTATGGTAAACTATTTTTAAGTCAGGTTGTGTTTCACTGTGATGCTTTCAGTGAAGATGGTATTGGAAAGATGAGCTCTTTCCATCTTTTCCTGCCCTGGTAGAACAAAAGAAGAATAGTCTCTTTTCTAAATCATAGCTTACCATCCTGTTCCCATCATACCTTCTACCAGTGGGAAGATTGTCTGTGTCACTTGGTGACAACTTTGATAGCGCAGATGATGGTAGAATAGAGAGTATAGGCTTCAGAAATATAAGGTAAGGGTCACTTGGATTCAGATGGGTGGCTATAGAAATTGCATGCATGCATGCATGCATAAATAAATAAAAATAAAACATCCTGCTTCAGGCAAGGTGGGTTTGCTCAACCTAAATCTTCCTTTAACCCAAGTTACAAGGAGACATGAGATGAACCAAAGACAAAGTCTAAAGCATCAGTGAGTCAGCCAATGTAACAAGAGAAATCCAAACATGAGACAACCAAGCCAGGGTTCACACCACAGTGTTTCTATGTTTGTTTGTAGAGAGAAAGAGGGCTGACCTTGATGGAAATAAGCAAGAACATTTACCTAGACAAAAGGGTCTGAAACATTTAAGTCCAGAGCAGTGAGATATTATTCAGAAGCAGCTCGGGCAGATATAAGGAGGAGGAGGAGATACAGCACAATCAGACTTTCAAGATTCTGTTCTTATAGCCAATCTCAATGAAAGTAGTTTTAACCTTCCTGTGTAGTTGATTTCATGGTCTGGTCTACCTTGTGGGGCTGACTTTTATGTAAGCCAGGGTGGTGTAGTGGTTAAGATATTGGACCAGGAGTGGGGAGATGCTGATTCAAGTCCACCCTTAGTCACAAAAGCTATCTGGGTAACTTTGGGGCATTCTCCTCTCAGAGGTCTGTTGTTGTGGGGAAAGATAAGAGGTGGGAGCACTGTCTGTGGCACCTTGGGCTCCTGAATGAAAGGCAGGAAATAAATCTAATAAATAAATAAAAGTGAGTCTGTGTCAA
This sequence comes from Python bivittatus, assembly GCF_059951505.1. Taxonomy (NCBI): domain Eukaryota; kingdom Metazoa; phylum Chordata; class Lepidosauria; order Squamata; family Pythonidae; genus Python; species Python bivittatus. Next base: position 5,443,814 of record NW_028277037.1, on the reverse strand, counting down.
GTACTCAGTCCTTGACTTTTGAGGAAAATGTAAGTGAAAACATGGTAGGGGGTGCATTCTTCAAATAAACAAAACCTTTTAATAATCTAAATATTGCAAACCTTACTATTAATATCCTCATATTGTTGATGGGAATACTGGCCTATGATATGCATATCCTCACATTAATATCTTCACATAAAAGTCTGAGTGAGCAGAACCTTCTAATTATATACAGTGTTGCTGCCTGGTTTGGACATCTACTAAAGTATACCTTCTGGAAACATATAATTGTTAGCAATAAAAAGTGAGAGCTAAGGACATTTTCTGCAACTCTTCTCTTTCTCTGTGGTCTGACCTGATTAGGATTCTCCAGAAAAATAATTTGGAGTTCCAGCAGCGGAAGAGAGAAAAACATAAGGCAAACTTTAAATCCGAGATGATCAGAAAAGGAGTGAAGTTTAAAAATATCTCAGTAGGGAAGGATAAATAACCTGAAATAAATAGATTTCTTTCAAGTTGAGTTACCTTTCTTTCTATACTTCGTAAGCATCAAAAGATGTTAAATATGGCTTAATTTTCTCCCTTAGGGGTAGGAAGGCATTGAATAAACTAAGTAGTGGGAAAGGGTCTTAATGATTGGCTTCCGGAAGACATGGTTGTTAACCTATGTTTGACAAGCCAATACAGGCCTAGCAAAATGGTTTAAGGAACAGACAAACAGGGCCGTCACTCTTACTATTAGCAAGCAATTGACTCCCGTTCAAACAGTAGCTTCTCATCAGTCATAGCAGCTTTCTACAATGGGATCCTTTTGAAAGGAATTCTCTTCTCCGATAAATCACTTGTGTCAGTTTAGCCTTAATGAATAGGAGCAAACGGGGTGTTGGAAATTCTCTACCAACAACAGCTGGATGTGAGGTTAAATGAAATGTTAAACCAAAAGAGGAAACAAGTCACAAATGTCTTTAAGTTAACTAGCCACCCATGGCTATGCTTCAAATCTACCCACAACTTCCAGAATTAGGGGGAGGAGATTCCCCCACCCCGAAAAAATCAGAGATAGAAATTAGAGGAACATGGATGTGTTTTTTGTCACCATCTTGTTTATCAAGAGAAAACAGTAATGGAACCCGATTAGGAATTCTTTACTGAAAGTTCAGGCTGTGAGTGCCCTGAAAGCTGTATGGTAAGTATCTGAAGTTGAAAATTACCACTTGAAAGGAAAGAATAAATAATGGATTATTCGCTTATTGGAGAGTTTTCAAGAACAGATCCGTAGTTTTGTATGTATACATTTAGAATTCAAATTATAGTATGCTGTAACTATTGATGGAGTTTTAAAAAAACCCAAACAGACATACCTCTGATAATAAAACTGCCAGTTTTCTGATTAACCAAAGCATTTTTAAAAATGGGAAGGGGTCTTGCGGACTTAAGACATTTATTCTGGTATAAATGTCAATGGGCTACATTTACAGCAGCTGACAAAGTTAAAAGTACCTTGAATCAACATGGTGGTCATTAACCAAAAGAGTTTGCTGTTTTTGCAATAGTTGACTGACACAGCCCTCTGGAATTGTTTTTTTTTTAATGGTTATTGAATGCAAAGTGGTATGGAAAATATATACACATTTTCCAGGTATGCTAATTTAATAGCGATACGGCAGCATGTTGCTATTTAAATGTAAGAAAGGCTGTGAAGAATATACCCCAGGATTCATGGCCTTTACAAAAAACTGAGAAACTCTATTAAGACTTTGCTGCAGGGAGAATAAGCTATTCTTTTTAAAAAGTGGAGTCCAGCCACTCTGCAGCAGTAGGTTATCTGTGCTTGAGACTGAGAGCTCTCTTACTAGAGAAGTCCGGCGCCTGTTTTAATTTGATTTTCTCTTTGTGCATAAAAGAAATGCAAGGGAGTATTGGATTGAGGAAGAGCAGGTGGGAGGGCTGCGATGTATTGATGTTTGTTGCAATTAGAGTGGTACAGGCATTTCTTATTGGAATTCATTCTCTCTCTCTCTCTCTCTCTCACACACACACACACACACAGAGCAGAGTACCTCATCTCTAATAGGGATGTAACAGTCAAATTCACAGCAGCCCTGTTTTTTCATACAGACAGTCCTCACTTACTGGCTGCAACTGGGACTGGCAACTCCATTGCTAAGTGAAATATCACATGACTGCACTGACTTACGATATCAGTTCCAGCTGCGGTGGTCAAGCGAATCACCCATGGTTGTTAAGTGTGATCCCACATGACTGCAACTTGCGCCTTCCTACCGGCTTCCCCATTGACTTTGCTTGCCGGAAGCTGACGGTGAAGGTCACAAATGGCAATCATATGACTGCAGTATGCTGTGACCACCCTACATGCTCGCTGGTTGCCAAGGACCCGAATCAGGATGGGCCACAGAGACACTGTGACAGTCACAATTTTGAGGACCAGTCCTAAGTCTTTTTTCATTGCTGGCTGCTGGACAAGTGGTCAGTAAAGGAGGACTAGCTGTACTGTCTCAGCATCATTGGTGGTTATATGAACTGGGTCAAATTGTCCTCAGGCATTGTTATGTTATTACCATGTTGTTATTACTATTGCTTAGGGCTTTTGTTGGTTTTAATAATATGTTGTTAACAATAATTGTCAAAAATAATATGTTGTTGGTTTTAATAATAGAAATCCAGATAAGCAAATAAAACAAATCTACAAGTTAAGAGAAAACATGGAGATAACAGTGTTGGATAACACTGCAGTGTAAGGAAATACCAGCTCAATTCCAATTTCTTGTAGGACTATAACATCTCTCTGCAGTCTTGGCCTTCAACTGGCAAAAGGGATCTAATACTTCTGCAGGACCCTGCAGATTTGTTGGAAACCAGCTGGATCCTGAGCTCTGATCTGCTATGGAAGAGAGTAAGGAAGATGATCTTGACGCAGATATACAGGAACCATTACCTAGGCAAAAGGGGCTGAAGTACTTTTAGGTCCAGAATGTCCAGATAACATTTGGAAGAGGCTCAGACAGACATCTCCTTCATTCACTGAACTAGGAGGAGGAGGAGGAGGAGGAGGAGATACAGCACATTCAGACTTTCAAGATTCTGTTATTATAGCCAATCTCAATAAAAGGAGTTTTAGCCTTCTTCTGGAGTTGATTTTATTGTCTGGTCTACCTAGCAGGGCTGATAGCTATATTCAGAGCACAGTTTAAAGGACTATCTTGAATTAATTTCTCAACTGAAATGCAATGACTTCTCATTTCTAAACACATTGTAGAAGATTGTGGACTGAAAGTCCAAAAATACTTCTCTTCCTTGCACCAGTTTAGGAAGTTTGGGTGATAGGAGGCTGGCGCTCAATCGTACTTAGCTAAATGTTGGATTTCTTCTGCTTCCATTTCTCAAGGAGGGAGAATTGGATCAAAGGAGAACAGAGAATAAAAAAGAATTCTTTGTCCTCCAAATTTCTCTGTGCCTCCTTTCTTGAGCAGTCTCTCCTGTCTACTACCCATCAATGATTTCTCTTCCCTTCCTTCTTTATTTTTTTGCCTAATACCAACCCAAAAAAGTTCCTAGCAGGAGAGGAGCACAGAAAACACATCCTTTTTATCAGCTGTTAATACTTCCCCTTTCTTCCAACTCAGTATATTCCTTCTCTTCTTCCCACCTCTGGTTTAGCTCTTCCAATTAACTGCCCATTTCTGAGTCTCCACTGTCTTCATCAAGTCAAAATGTTTGGAAGATGGATATACTTCAATTCCAAACTACTTTTATATTGTTTGGCAAAAAAAATAAATAAATTCATGTAGTTACCAGAAATCAAGTTTGTCTTTTGGCTGCAGCAGGTACTAACCCCCAGTCAACCTTGGATGAACTCAAAAAACTAAGTGGGGCCAGAGTTCGTTAGTCCTTGGATAGGAAAATAAATGTTATAAGCTAGACTGGGACTCAAAAAGCCTCTCCAGAAGCAGACAAGACATCTTTGCTTGTTGCTGAGAAAACTACATGTATATATCCATGTGATTACCAGAGTTGAGTTCAATTTGAGGGAAATTTGGTCTTTTCTTACAGCCTTGGATTTGATTTTTAATTTCTTTAAAATTCTTGTGCATACCTCCAAATTCTCCTGAGCATGAGAATATTGTTTTGTTGTCACTAGATGGCTCCATTTGCTATCAGATTGCTGGTACTTTAGGACAGAAGTAGGAGGAAATTAGGATAGGATATTGAAATTTTATAGACATGTTTGCTCTGAGGAATCTGTAAAGTAAGAGAGTCCAAGCCTTCTGCTCCTCTGTTAATTTCTTCTGTATTGTTAGCCATCCAGTATTTCAGATCCTCACATCTGGTAGCCTCCTTAGTACTGTGACCCTGCCTTTGGTTGATCTTCACAGCTCTTTCATCAGAAACTTAATACTGGAAAATTTCAAGGAGGTAAACAAACCTGATTTCTGAAAAATCATCTCCTTCCCATTCTCAAGCAATTTCAGATCCTTTGGCACACCAGGATAATGAACATAGAGAACACACCAAGAATATGCTGATCAGGAAATAAACAGAACGTGAGAAATACGGTCATTATCACTTGAAGTCAAAAGTGGGAATGGAAAGACAAGGATAGAAGAAAACACAGCCAGGGGATCAAAACTGCATCCTATTAATAATGGTTAAGTAGGACACAGAGAACCTTAGAAAACAGAACCAAATGAAGAGAAAGGTAAAACACTGAAGATAAAAGGGCACAATTAGATGACCTAGAAAAAAGATGGAAACTTGAGTCAAGGAGGTGAATATAAAGACAGAGAGATCAAGAAGGGATATGAAACAGGAGGCAAAATTAAAATGTGTGATAGACAGGCAATTTTGGAAGGCTAAAAATGCTGTATCTTTGGGGGTGGGAGATAAAACTGAAGACTGGCACAGCAGGGCTGGCTTTTACATCTGCCAATGGAAGTAAATTATGCAGACAGCCATATGTCAGACTGACAAGAACATCGCTGTTGTTGCGAACACCAGGAAAGCGCAGCAACAATATATGTGCTTTAATTTGTTAGACAGCAAACTCTACATCTCCAACATCCTATATTAATAGGAGGTTTGCCTAAAACCACCGTTCTCAAACTGGGCCTCTTTTTTAGGGGGAGGCATGAAAATCTTGACATTTGAAAGGGTGTAGCATCCAGGAATGGATCTTGATAGTGGCGGTTTTCCCTTCCTATCATTTGCACTGTGAGGGACTGAATAGAAGATTGTCCCTGATGCCTAGCTATGGACCATTTCTGATAACTACTAACCACAACATTTCTTCAGAAGGAAGATCAAGATGATGTGCTAAGTTGTTCTAAAGAACATTTGGCAAGGTCAGATGTCCTCTTTTGCTCTTCTGAAGCCAGTGAAAGTTCATCATCTACAAATACCTCATTGCAACACACTGATAGATGAAATTGTCCATGATAATCTCTGAGCAGGATCTGATCCTTAACACTGGGTAGCACAAAGTTGAATAAATATATGAGCCAAGGCCAAGGTCAAAATATTTGAGAAACATTTCCACAGATAAGTTCTTCAGAAGAATGACCCTTCTGCTGGTTCAGAAAGTAATCTGCATCAGTTTTGCCCAGAGCCCCTATTCTTTTTCTTCCAACGTTTATAACCTAAAAAACTCATAAATCATGTTTAATTCTCATTTCATAGGCAGAATCAAAACATTTTACTTTTATGTCTTTTCAATCTCTGGGATTCAGGTATTCCTCAGTTGTAATGAGATGGTCACTGCTATGCAGTTTTTCAATGCCAACTCCCTGAATCTAGTGAAGAACCTCTGTTTTTGCTTTAATTTTTATAGCAAAATGGATTAGTTTCACCCCACTGAAAATATGAATAAAACTGACACATAAGTAAGTTGGCAGAGGTCAACATCACTGTGCAAAATACTATTCAACCACTTAATTATTCCATGCACACACTGTTCCTGTTCCTTCTATTTCTTACCAGAAGTGTGCAAGGAACTGTATAGCTGATTGCCTCCGTAACAGACAAATAGCTATCTTAATACTATTCAAACCTTAATCAAATAAAATTCCCAGACTCTTGCTTGTGATCCAGCACAACTACAGTATTCCATTATTGCTGGCATCATAGTTTTTGGAAAAGACCATCTCAAGCACTTGGAAAACAGAAATCAAATGAACAGTTACAGGATAGGAGTACCATCCTTGGAAACAGCACTTGTAAAAAATAGCTTGGAATCATAGTTGCTTACAAACTGAGTTTCAGTCAGCAGTATGATGTCCCTCCAAGAAAGGCAAACAGGATTATCCTACATTAGTCAGGCTCCCCCTCATTTCTGGGCACCTCATTTTGAATCCCAGTATATATATCTCTGTGCATCCAGCTTCGAAAGAAAGCTGAGTTAAACAGAAAGGTCATTATTTATTCATGCATTTATTTTATACAGATTGATACACTGCCCAACTCTCAAGACTCCAGGTGGCTTATCAGTTTGGAAGGAATATGTCTGGTGCCCCTCTAAGGATAAGTTGCTCCAAAGTGAAGAAGCACCTACAGATGATTGCCTTTGAGTCATTGCTTATGGACCTTTTAGCTGTGCAGGATCTAGAACAGTGTTTCTCAACCTTGGCAACTTTAAGACCTGTGAACTTCAACTTCCAGGCTGGTGAATTCTGGGAGTCAAAGTCCACAGGTCTTAAAGTTGCCAAGGTTGAGAAACATTGATCTAAAGCAACTCGGCCAGACTATACTGGCTGGGTAATGGCATCAGGAAGAGACAGTCCTCACAGTAACTGGAACTATATGGGTCAAAACCAGCACTTTGAATTGGGTTTGGAAGCTAACTGGTTACCAATGCAGATGCCAGAAAATTGGTGTTACATTACAACAGTGGCTCTCACCTACTAACATCCTGGCTGCCTCATTTTGTACACACTGCAGATTCTGTGTTGTCTTTAAAGGCAGACCGACGAAGAGTGTGTTACGAGAGTTGGGGTGGATGGTAATGATGATATGAGTTTTTGCTCTCAGTCTTTGCTTCATGGTTCGGAAATGGGCCTTTAGTCGAGAATCATTCTGTTAATAGGTTGAAAACAGAACTTCCTGCCATTATGTGAACACAGAGACCCCCACCCCCGTAGATCCTTTCTAAAAACCCCTGGGAAGAAATTCATCAGACTTGAATAATATCAAGTCTATTCATCAGACTTGAATAATGTTAAGTTTCCTTGACATAAAAAAAATAAAAAATAAAAACCTGGTGAAGTCTTGCAGAAGCGACTCACCATAGCCCTAGGGTTTTAAATATTTCAGGCACTGAAAAGTCTGCAGGAGTTCAAAATAGTAACTTTAATTGGCATGCCATTCAACACTATTGCTTGTAATACTATGTTCTTATTTATTTGACCACATTTACCCAGACTGACTGACAGCTGCTAAAAAATGAAACACCACCCATGCTGTTAGGGCCCAGGATTTGTCAAGGGTTGATTATTACTGTCCACTACTCCAGCTGCTAAAGTAACAACGTAGTTTGAAGCAAAATAATCCTTCAAATGCCTTAGTTTCTCAGGTATGATAGGGCATGTCCATTCATTTCCTGAGATGTTATATTATTTGCAAAAGAAACTCTTTCCAACAGAAGAGAATAAAGGTAGTTCAGGATTGAACTGTGGAGTCCTTGGTGCTCTCTGAGCTTGGCTGTTTCCTTGCAGATGTTTCATTACCTGATTAGGTAACATCATTAGTGCACTGATGATGTTACTTAGTCGGGTAATGAAACGACTGCAAGCAAACAACCAAGCTCAGAGAGCACCAAGGGCTCCACAAACAAGTTTTTGTAAAATTATAGGGCCAACCGATCCTTTAAAAACAGTCTCACTTGGAATTTGAATATGGACCTTTAGTATGGTGTAATGGTTAAAATTAAGGAGCAGGGAGACCCAGGTTCTAGTCTACTCTCAGCCATGGAAACTCCCTGGAGGGCTCTGAGCCAATTCTCTCTCTTTGTCAAAGAGGCAGTGTGATGTAGTGGGTAAGGTGTTGGACTAGAAGCAAGAAGGCCCAGGTTCTTTTTTCCCCTGAGATACAGAAGCACCCTGGGACCCAATAGACCACTCTGGTGAAGGTGTTGGACTGGCACTGGAAAGACCAGATTCATCCACAGCCATGGAAGGTCCCAGTAGACTTTGAGCCAGGACATCTTTCTCAGCCCAACCTACTTCACCGGGTTCTCTCATTGTGGGAAAAAATAGGAGGAAGAAGTACCTTGAGCTCCTGAATGACGAAGGAAGCAAATCTAACAAATAAATAAAGATCCATAATTGTGGGATATGCAAGAATCAGACATGCTGGTTTTCCTCTTCCAGTATCTTTTCCAAGTCAGATGTGAAAGAGCCTACATTCCCCAAAGATCTAGAACCTGCAGGAATGTACAGTCCTGAGTTGAGGTCCCATAATAAATAGAGACCCTGGAACTCTCAAAAAACGTTCAATATTTGGTGACTACAGCTTCAGTTGGTGATCAGAAAATGGGAATGAATCCTCAAAGACATTTCATTTCAGTGTTGTCTGATCACCAGGCAACAAGTGATGTGCAACAGTATGTTGTTCATTCGATTCATAGGTGAACTAGTGCATTTATTTTATAAGGCACCAAAATCTTACTTTTTTCAAACTATGAAAAAATCAGCAGAGTCGGCAGTATTATTGCATAAGTAATATTGCAGGTGTGAACATTCTAGTCTGGTTTGTACCGCTCATTTTTCTTTCATGCACTTGGAATATTTTCAGTACAGCTAACCTTACAAACAGTCCATATCTATGTTAGTCTCAAAACAATTTCTATGGATGTACTGCACCAAATAGTGGTCAGAAATATTGTGCATGACTCCAGTGTCCACTGAAGATCATGTCAAGGTATTTGCCCTCAATTCAGTTATATACTGTAGATATAGTATTGTTTCCCTAAGTTGGTACCTTTGGATTATCTCAAGCCTTCTTTCAAAATCATCTAACAGGTAGGGCCAAACAAAGGTGTAAGAAACCATCTTGCTTCCTTCAAAATCCTGTTTATGTTCACTGATGAAATTCTTCTTTTTGCTATTGTTCTTTCATATTTTGTTCCAATGCTCATATCAACGTTCAAGAGCTTTCCTTCTTTCTGTTTTGCACTTCTCAAAATTCCAAAATATTAACACTCTAACCTTGCATTATGCAATTGGGAACGCTCATCATGATCACCCTCCCACACGTCACAAAATTGTTTAAATCACATGATCTTTCTGTAGATATCCCCATGTTTATCATTGACATCTATAAGAGAAAAGCTTCACTACTTTTCTCCTGCTGAACAAGAAGGAAAAACTGAGCTCCCAACTAATTAATTAATTAAATAAATAAATAAAAAGCTGACCATGGACATCTCTTAAAAAAGTGAAAAAAAGTTTCCTCCATCTACATCCCATCTAAATTTCCATGTCCACTCTGTACAATTCATATTTCTATAATTATCTTGCTTTTTTGCTTGCTATTTCTTTAATTATCTTGCATCAATGTCAAACGCCACAGCAATACTATCAATCTTAAATCACATTTTATAGCTATGTGCAAATGAAGCATGTTGATCTGATTAAAGTTTTTATAGAAACTTTGCTATTAGTTTATATGCCTACGCTGTATTTTAAAAAAGCAAGTTGCGTTATTGGAAAGAGAAAATAATTTCCAGCTTTAAAAAAAAAAAAAAAAAAGACTGTAAAAATTTCAGTCAAACTCTAAATAATTGGGGCTGCAGTCCTACATCCCGGGACATACTGCTGCCAGAATGTAGACATGGCAACTTCCACAGCAAACTGTGATGTCAAAATTATGTCTGTCATGATGTCATCACACAAGGGACTCAACCTATTACTTGCATCACAACCTCTGACACAAGTATGTAAATCCAATCCTTTGTGCCATGACATCGTGGTCCTGCATAAATGCTTGGGTGTAGATGTAACTTAAGTGGGACATGATTTTCCTTCCTACATTGGGAAAGAACTCATAAAAGAGAGGAAAATAGAGAATCTCCAGAAGAAGAAAATATCTTCTCGGGGTTGAACTGTGGAGTCCTTGGTGTTCTCTGAGCTTGGTTGTTTTCTTGCAGATGTTTCATTACCCAACTAGGTAACATCTTCAGTGCTAGAAGGGAGTGGGGCAAACACAACGCTCACTAGCACTGAAGATATTACCTAGCCAGGTAATGAAATGTCTGCAAGAAAACAACCAAGCTCAGAGAATAGCAAGGACTCCACCAGAACCTCCAAAACTACAACAGCCTCTGAGAGAGAAAGAGATCAGAAACAAAGTAGTAGTTTTTGTCTCAGTGGGAGATGTTTGGTAGAATTCAAAGTATTAAAGTTGAGAGCCACAGCTATAGGCCATCAGCTTTAGATCTTTCTCCTTCAAGGCCGGAAACAGAGCTTTCAACCCCAGAGGGGGAAATCCAAAGCCCCATCACTGTTCCCACCTCTCTTCTTCCCTCCAGGGGCTCAACCACACAGCACCCTTGACCTGGCTTGGATGACTTGCTTACATTTTGCCAAGGACATGTCTTCACAATGGTGCCACCAACTCATAATTAGCCTGTTGAGGAGCAGACTGAAGCCAATCCAAGGGGTTCCAGCTAGGCTCTCATTGGCCTGCTGCTCATTGGCCTTCTCATCCAGCCACAGGCCGCCACGGCCATTTTTGCTTGGGCTGCTGGAAAGTGCAGAATCTCACCCAGCCATTCTTTCCTTTGTGTGTGTTATGTGTGTGCAGTCTGTTCAGTAGAGTACCTTTGGAAGGTCTCAGCTGCGCTTCAGTTGTTCTATGTAATAGAGGAAAGTGCTCTGTGTTCAATTTCACCAAATTAGGGCTGAGTGACATTGACCAGGCAGTGCCTTCCTTATTAACTCAAAAAGGGAGAAGAAGCTGAAATTGAGCAGACTGGACTATGGAAGAAATCACTTCTGTGTGCTGCCAGCTGCACTGATGGGACTCAATGCCGATAAGGGCAGGCTGTAGGAACAGGACTTTGTCAAGATTGGAGCAAATCACACTGGCATACCTATGTGGTTAAGCCCCATGTCTGGCTCTTCACAACATCAGGAAATTCAGTGGGAATGAGTGCTCGGGACATCCGATATACAACTAAAAAAACAGTTAGTTATTGGAACGTATTCATTAAAATATAAATTGGAATTCCAAAGCCTGTCTAATACAAATATTTTTGCATGGTAAAAGCTCCTGCTGAATTAGCCTCAGATAGTTTCAGGAGAGAGAGAGGAATCAAGCAACAATTCCCATGGATTATATTAATTTAGCTTTGGACGATATCAATCACTTCCCAATCACTTCCTAAATAAAGAGATCATTAGTATCCCAACTCTCCAAGTACTGAATGATCCTACATGGGGACAACATTTTAAGAAGATGGACAGACACAGGAAATTACGTGTGCAATGGACTAGCAAAATATCAGAACATCCAGGAATTAACCATGCTATATGTTATATGTCTACACATTAATATCTTCATGCATGTCGGGGTGGGCAATATTATCTCCAGATGTGGCTGATAAGGAAGGAAGGTGGAAAGGGCAACTCAAGAACATCTGGAGAGCCATATATTGTCTCACTTAATGGTTAAATTAAGATGTGGGTGTGGAGGCCCTATGGACTGCCCTAACAGTCTGATCTGACTGAAAGAGCAATTTTCTCCGTCCTCACTGCAGGACAGAAAATGCATGAATTGATCTTAAGTGTGGAGGGCTGCATACATCATACATGAAGCATAGATTCAGTTTTTTTTCTAGATTAAAGAATCATAAACCTTTCTAACAACCAGCTGCACTGTGACCTCCTTCTACTGTTATGCAAAAATTACCCATAATAGTATTTCTAACCTTGCAATCAGTCTCTTCTGAACGTTCATGGTCAGAATGTTCTCCAAGACATTTTATATACCACCTAATTACATCTGGATTAGGATTAATACTCAAAGAAATTCTGTTTTGTTCCTTTTTTTTTTTTGCAAAGCTTTCCCCCTGGGGGTCAACCAAACACAGAGATAATACACATGCAGAAAGTCTGGTTCACACTGGAATCTATTTATTTGCATAATTAAAAGTGTAACCCACTATTAAAAGAACCATTCCCAGTGGAGCAGTTTAAGAAGCAAACAGCTATTCCAGATATAACAGAAAAGAAGCTACACCAAACACATGGCTTCTTTGCAATATGCATGGTTTATTTTGTTAAATTTATTTATTTCTCAGGCTTATAGGCTGCTTCAGATGTATCTGGCTCTACTGATTTCTTAACCACCCTCTGAAGAACCTGGTTTTGTTCACGGTCACCTAAAGGTTATAAACCACAGAATGCAAATCTTTCAAGAAATTCTGCTAGGAAGTCACTAGGAACGTTTTGTGATTGTTTCTCAGGCAACATAACTTTAAACACTCTCTTTTCACAGGGCATTTTAATAGGTTTATTTTGAGCCTTTTTTTTTTTTTTTTTGGTCTTCTCCAAAGGGAGTAAAATGAAAATCTTAGTCTTAAATGAGTTAGGGTTAGAGTTTGATTATCTTTATTTTCCAAAATGTTACTTACATCATTCAGGTCTTCTTTTGCATTATAGTAGACAATATCATTCGTCTGTATAGGAAAGGAAAAAAAGAAGAAGTAGGGTGAATCTTTAAAAATTAACAGTCAAAAGAAATAGTGAAATTGTTCCTGAACTTGCACTGAATCACAGCTTTTCATTTCTCAGCAGAGATTCCCTTTAAATGGTAGCCACTTATATATGAATATACATGAAAACCAATTTCTTTCTGCTCACGTGGCCTCAGCACATATTATGAGCTTCTCAACAATGGCTATCACAATATGCTGTGCTATAGTTTAAGGGGAAAATGAACATTATCAGCAACAAATTGAAAAGTGCAGCAAGAAGAGGTAAGTGTGGTATGATTAGGAAACAAGCAGCAATGAGACTCTCTGGTTCATGTTGATGCCAAAAGCATCGATTAGCAGTCAATAAGTCATTCCATTCAAAATCATGCTGCAGCAATTGAATGCACCATTTAAAGGGCAATTCTGAAACGTCAACACAGATAAAACTCCATAGGGCTTAGGAGGCTGATTGACATAAATCGATATATTTACCTGGGAACAAGTTCCATTCAACCCAATAGGTAGAAAATACTTTATTACAGGCAAAGACCAGCCAGAAAGTATGCTTATAAAAACTAATAAAAAGCAGTTCGTTCTGTTTAAAACATAAAGGCCAAATAATAAGAATAAATCAGTAAATAGCTTATTGCAACTCGTATACTGACTGCAATAAACAAAATGCAGAAGGAGAACATGCATGCATGCCTACAAAACATACAGAGAGAGAAAGAGATGTACAGAAATGCCATTGTAAAGTTTAAGTTGTGAGCGGCTAAAAGTTGAATAGTGTGCTGATGCTATATTGTCTAAACCTGCTATCACACAAAATCCTTGCTCCATTTTATGTCATGGAATTATTTTTGTCTGATAGCAGTAGGTAAACATTAAATTGTTCTGTTGTGACCTGAAAAATGCAAAGCAGCTAGGTAACATATGCAGTGCAGTGATCTCTATAAAAAGCACAATATAATCAGACATAAGCAATGGTTTCTGATCTTCACAGCCAAATGCCTTCCTTGTGGGTGATGCTTTGAAAACTATGCTGAAATCCTGCCAGTGAAACCACATCAGATCTAATTTTCATAAATCCCATCCTGAGTTTGGGAAGAAGGAAAGAAGGGAAAAGGGTGGCAGATCCTTTGAGGACGAACATCATGCTGAAATTCAGGTTTACTTCTGAATAAACATATAGCATTGCACAGCTTGCTCTTCTTGTTTGCTTTTCTGCACTACATAATCACGCAGATCCTACTGGTCCACTTCTTTAGAGTAGAAATAGATTAGTCCATTGCCTAGGAAATTTATCTTTTAAATGCCACTCTGATTCTATCTTAGCTAAATCTTCTGGCAACAGCAACCCTAGTGGAAGTAAGTTAGTTTATTGTTGTAACCACGGGTCATAACATATAGCATACCATAAAATGCAATAAAGTAATAGTAGAATAGTAAAACTGAAATGAAATAATAAAAAGGGTATGTAAGAAGGGTAAAACAAGATAAAGCCAGAGCTACAACTAAGAATTTAAGTAACTTACTTTCTAAGTTTAAATGACAGTAGAACAAAGTAGCAACCTGGTTGCTAATAGTTGGAAACACATCTGCAAGAAGATAGTTCAATTGTTCAAGGCTTGAGCCCTTGAGTTCACCTACCATCAATAATTTGGCCCTGATCTCATTGTAAATGGAGCAATGGAGAACATAATGTCCCCCACTTGAAAAACGCAAGGACAGAGACATTGTTTGATGAGATGTTAAAGCCCTTCTCAGTGAAGCACTGCTAATATTAACCACGTACTTCTATGTTTTTTTATAGTGATGGTACCAAGATGAAATTTTGAATAATTGTACTGCAGTGTCATCTTTATTGCCATCCCTTTCAAAAATCCTATCTCTAATATTTTCTCTGTTCCAAGAGCTAAGTTCTCCCAAAGATGGTAGAGTATAAATTTGTAGGAAGGGAGCAACCTTAGTGTTTCCCAAACCAGACATAAAGCTTTTGTCCAGGTCCATTGCAAACCATGATGGACACTTTTACTGTATTTTTGATTTTCATCTCTGGACCTCAGAAACTACTTGTTTAGATCAAGTCTGCTGCATATTCAATATGCCTTACAACTCTTAATGCCCAGGACTGAACTGAGATTTGTTCTTATTCTTTCCTTCCTCAGTCTCCTTGGCTGGTCATGCATTACCCACCCAATATCTCAATATGGTTTCTCTTCTTCATCTCCCCAGGATTTTGTCATCCTTCCAATACGATGCAATTGGAGCAATACAAGGTGATCTGATTGCAAGGATCCCTCTGAACTGGGGACACAATTCAATGACACTCTCTTCACCCCTTCTCCCCTCCCCAATTCATTTTATACAGATGACTAAAAGTTTGCTTTAAAAAATCATAGTTTTTGGTGTGGCATGGTTGTCCTCCAGAATGACAAATTGAGGCCAGATGGTTTTGAATTAGGACAGGTGGGTTACAACTCAATTACCTTAATCTGCCACATGACTTGGACTTTGTCCAAATCCTATGCACAGTATATATAATAATGTTCATTAAAAATAAGTAATATAATTGAACTCAAACTAAGCATGAATAATGAATCTGGTTTTGGAAGAAATACTCTAGCTATCTATTTCTGATTACTTTAATGAGTTTGGGATAGGCTGACTAATTTTTTTAAGGCTGTAGACTAATGAAAAATCATTATAGCTTAAAATCTATGTAAAGCATTGAAAGCAATCCATGCTGCTAATAGTAAAGATGCAATCCATTAAAATAGATATAAACAAATCACTGATATAATTTCCTAACTTAAACTAATAGCGAATTACTATGGTGAGTATATAGAAGTTTCAAATAGCATTAATTTGCCATGCTTCAAATCTCATTTGTAAATATTACTTGCAGTAGGAATAATAGTTTGCGTAGTTTAAAAGAAAAGTATGATACTTTATACAATGTAAATACATATAAACCTAATTCAGTGCCTGTTTCTACCTAACGCTCCTGTTTTGTTTTACTTTCTCATCACTATTCACTTTATACCAATTAGAGGTTGATAAACCTGAGCTTACTGTTTGCCAATACAAGTGAGGACAATCTTACTGCTACTAGAACCTCAAGCTAATTAGCAGTACATTGATCTCTTTTGGCAACCTGGTGGGTCAAACTCAAAAAAGCAATTTACAACTTGGCAGGTGGCTTGCAGAAGGAATGATAGCAATAAAGTTTTTATTTCTTTTTAACCATGCTGTGTTGGACACTATTCGTGTAAAACAAAGATCCAAGATGGCAACCGCCAGCAAATGTCAGGCGTGGCCACTGCACTAAGGGGGAAGATTGTAGGTTTGACCCCTCTCTCCCCAGGATTTTTGCCACCTCCTAGGGTGAACTGGGTGTGGAGGAGACCTTGGAGGGGTTCTCCCCCTCGGATGGGTCACCTCAGGCACAACCCCTGGGACGGAGCAGCGGAGCGTGGTGGAGAATGAGGCGGAGAGCAGCAACACTGGGCGAGCAGCAAGCAGCAGGCCTGGGTGAGCTCTGGTGCAGTTTCAGTGTGGGGCGGCAGGCCCCATCGATCCCCAGAGCAGGGAGTGGGTGGCAATCCTCAACAAGCCCTGGGTTGGTGTGGTGGGCCGCGGGGAGTGATGGTGCATTGTGGAGGGCCCACTGAGTTTCGGAGCAGCACGGAGAGTCCTGACAGGCCCCAGCGCAGTGGCGACCTGCGGTGAGCCTCAAGACAACATGGCCCTTGTGGGGTGCAGCGAGCTGCAGTGAGTCCAGATGAACCCCGGTGCAGTGTGGCAAGCTCCAGCGACCCGCAGCGCAACGCAATGAACTCTGGTGGGACCCGGCACAGCATTTCCAGCCCCAGGCCCAGTTGGCCCAGCAGTACAATGGACTCTAGGCCTAGCAGGCTCAGCAGGACCTAGCAAGCCCAGTACAGTGCAGTGAACCCCAGCAGGTCCCGATGTGGAGTGGTTGTCCGACTGTGGAGAAAGATCCCTCAGTTTTGGAGGAACAGTTGGGCAGCGGGGGGGAGGGGGAGAGCGGACAGCATATTAATTAACAACTCTTGTTTTCAAGAGGGGCAAACTGGGGTTTCAGTATCTAGCCACCCCTACTTAATTCCACCCAGCACCAGTGGAGAGCCGTAGGGTCCCTCCAGTGTGAATCTGGGACTCCTTCTTGGTAGAGGGAGTCTGGGAGCATATAAGGATGTGAGGATCTACCTCCTGGGTGAGAGACAGGAGGTATGAGTGAGTACATGGGATGCCCGTCCTGCTGACCAGCGAGAGAGGTCATGCAGGGGGGCAGAGTGTGATTGCAGTGTGAGGTTTGGTGGAGGGTGGGCCCCAGCCGGTACCAAGAGCATGAGCTGGTGCGCGGGCGGGATCTTCCCTCACCTGGGAGTGTCTGGTTTTGACTGTGGATGTCTGACTGGATGGAGGGAGCTTTATCCTGGATCAGGGACCCTGAAGGCCCAGGATTGGAGGTATTTGGGCCTGGACCCCCAGGGCCTATATGGTAGGCTACACTATTGAGGTGGTGATGGGTAGGGGACAATATGGTGGGAGCTGGAGGGCAGGCCATCTTCGGGGCAGACACCCCCAGTCTGTGTTACCGGTGGTGTGTTCCAGCCCTCCTGGCTCATTCCCAGGCCCTGGTCAGCAGGTTCATAGGGGCCCTGGCCTCTGGCTGCTGCTGCTTAATGCCAGTTCAGTTAAAAACAAGGCCCTCCTCATACTGGACTTAATCACCAAGGAGGGGGCGGACCTGGCATATATTACCAAGACCTGGCTGGGGCCCGGGGGGGTGCCCCTATTGGAAATGTGCCCAGCTGGGTTCTTGGTGTGGCACCAGCCGAGATGCCAGGGCAGGGGAGGAGGGGTGGCTGTTGTGATCCAGGAAGCTCTAGTGGCCTTCAGGGGCATTGCTCCACAAGTTTCTGGCTGTGAGACACTGTTTATTAGGTTGGGCGCCTGTAAACAGTTGGAAGTTCTGCTATTGTACCAGCCTCCCTGCTGCATGGCAGCCTCCCTGCCTAAGCTGCTGGAGGCCATCTCGGGGCTTGTGGTGGAGTTCCCCAGGCTTATGGTTCTGGGGGACTTCAACTTGCCATTCCTGGGATGGACCTCGGAGGCGGCTTGGGAGTTCATGGCTACCATGGCTGCCATGGGCCTGTCTCAAATTGTGTGGGACCCAACCCAAGACAGTGGCCATGTGCCAGATTTGGTTTTCTTGTCGGAGCAATGGCAAAGTGATCTGAGGGGAGATTTACAGCTTTCCCTGCTGTCATGGTCAGATCACGTCCTGGTGATCCTTAGTTTCTCCTATACCACCCCCCTCTGCAGGGAGGCCAGACCCATGCGATTGGTCCACTCCTGGCGCCTGATGGACCCGTCAGGGTTTCAGAAGGAGCTGGATATTCCCACGGATCTGCTGCATGGTCCAGTGGAGGCCTTGGCTGCTGCCTGGAATAGGGAGGCAGCTGGGGCCTTGGACAGGATTGCACCTATGCGACCTCTCTTGCCACATCGGCCCCAACACTCCCCATGGTTTACGGAGGAGTTGAGGATCCTGAAGAGGGTCAAGAGACGTCTAGAGCACCACTGGAGGAAGATGGAAGATGAGGAGATAAGAGGTGACAGCTGATGTCTGAATGCCTTGTAATTAATTTTAAGAGATGGCCTAGTTACCTCTATTTTCATTTTTAATTAATGTTTTTACATTAAACAGGAAAAAGGTATTATATCCCCTTTCCAGATTGCCAGTCATGTTAGAACTGACTTTCAAACTGGTGCCAAGATTATCAGGATAAAAAAATGCAGTAAGGTCACTGAAAATAAAAATCCTGAGGGTACCCAATAAAGCAGTTTGTCATGGTTTAAAAGGAAGATGAAAACCACAGGAATCCTGTCAAACTGTAAGCATCCCCTTTCTCTTTTGCACACAACCCTAAACCACAATTTAGCCACCACTGCAAAATTTCTGCATGTCAGATGAAAAGACATCCCAATGATAAAATGTACATCTGGAATCCAGTGCTTAGTAATATTATTTATTTATCTTAGTACAAGACATAGGTACCAAAAAAAAAAAAAACAACCAGCTGGAAATCTATTCCAGTGATTACATTTGTGATGCAGAAAAAATATGCTGGTAGAACATAACTATCAAGATTAGTTGTATTAATAGCCTTATTCTCTTTAATCAAATGTTTTAAATTGATGACCATTGCCACATCTTTGTAGAGGGAATAGGGAATGGCTTTGAAGGACAGGAGGAAGAGCTGCTCCCGAGTTAGCAGTCAGATAAGAGGGGCCTGAGCCCCAGCCAAAAAAGTAATTTGAGAAAATGTCTCAGATAAGCCTGTCCCTCATTCCCACGAAGATAAAGAGAGGGAGGGAGGGGAAAGCACATTCAGACTTGCAAGATTCTGTTCCTATAGCTGTTATAATAAAAGTAGTCCTGACCTATATGGCACTGATTTCTTAGTCTGGCCACCTTGTAGGGCTAACAATCTGATGGGAAGGAATGGCAAATGTTAACTTTGCAAAACAAACAAACAAAAAACATTATTTTGTCTGTTGTATCTTGAATTCTCACCATTACTCTTCACTGCATGAGCCCAGGAATTGATATTGTGAGGAAAAGGGGTGAATGTGAAAAATATCCCCTTCTACTTCTTCCATAACATAAATTTCTGTTGTCAATCCATTGCCATAGAGACAGAAAGCACACATTTCCAGCCACTTTTGTATAGCAATTCATCAGAAGACTGAAATGTTCTATACAGTCCAATTTCTTGTCTACTCTCATGACCTTATCAAATAAGATCAAACAACAAACAAATGTAAAATTGGAAACTGCATGTTGAATAAATATTGCTCTTATTGCTATTCTTGAATGTTGAGAGTCATCTCCTACATAGCGTTAACCTAAGTGGGATGAGAATGACGCTTTGTCATTAGAGTTTGCTAATTGCACCAAAGTCTCTCATTTTTCAGAAACTGGTCCTCAGGAATTGGTCTCACCGACTAAGATGGAATAGCTCATAAAAGAGTACTAATATAATTTTCTGAAAAGCCTTGTAAATAAATGACAGGATGAGATGACAGAGTCTACAAATATTTGGAGGGGAAATATGGAAGTCAAATGGAAGCCCATTAAGACTTCCCATGCTTTCTATTTAATTAAAGCTTCATTCGGTTCTCTCCCAAGCACGTCCACTCACTTTTAATCCACACGAACACAATCCCCTGCATATTTATCTCCACATCTTGTGGAAAAGTCAAATGCAAGTTGTAAGAGGGTTATAATAATCTCACTTCCATAGGGGATCCTATTCACCATAGATCAAGGTTTAGATAATGCACTGCCCGCTCAAATGTGCAGTGTTCTTTCAGTTGCTATCCACTAGCTTCTGCTTTCTCAGTCCACTGAACAAGATTTCTTAGGAAAAGAATGGAGTTACTAGAATTTCAACCACTGAATTATTTCCCACCAATGAGCAATATATCCCTAATATGCATCAGAGCAGAATCCTTCTCACTTTCTTTTTCACTGACTTTCTGTGCTCGAGCAAATTGACAGGATCCATCACTGATAACAAAAGAGCTTGCAGGTGGCTGTTTATAAAATTATTTCCTGAATTCTTCTCAATCTGAGAACTGGTCATTATGTAGCCCTGAAACCACCATAATATAGTATTCTACAAACTCAGTTGGATTTATTTGTAAATTAAGCCAGCCTTTCATACCATATCATTTAATACCCCTAAATAAACTTCTGGAAAATCTCTACCATTACACTTTTTCTGAATTTCAGTTTCAAATTAAAAAGACAATCATGGATACTTTAGCAATAACATTTCCGTACCCTCCCATCTTCTAAGAACAGCAGAATTTGCACTGTGTAAAGTAGGTTCATTTTTGCTCGATTTTAATTTCATGCCCCTCCTGAAAAAAAAATTAAATTAAATTGGAAACAAAATCTATTAATGCATCTTTGGCAAACAGTCCAGGAAGCTGTGAATGCTACATGAAACAACTGCATGAAAAAATATGGAGATAAACTGCTTTGAGTCTTCAGGATGCTTCCCCATATTTGCTCCTCTTCAAAAAAAGAGGTTTTGAGAAAATGCAATGGGATTTATTATTCTCCTTTGATTACCAAGCCACACAATCATACCTACAGTCTGCTTTTGAAAACCCCTCACTTTATCTTTAATTCTGTAATTATTGAAAAACATTATAAAATTAAAAAACAATACTGTTACTATTTCCAGAGTATGATCTCTAATACACCAGGCAATACTGTTAACCACAACTCATTAACAACAACTCAGTTAATGACAATTTGTTCAGAGACCGTTCGAAGTTAGGACGGTGCTGAGCAAGTAGTACTTATGACTGGTCCTCAAAGTTGTGGCCGTTGCAGTACCCCGCAGTCATATGATTGTGATTCAGGCACTTGGCAAATGTCTAGCACTTACAACGGTTGCAGCATCCCATGATCATGTGATTGCAATTTACAAACTTCCCTGCCAGCTTCCCACAAGCAAATTCAATGGGAAGGCAGCAGATAAAGTCACAAGTCACTCCTGCTTCTGTCACTCTTTCTCCTGAAGAGCTGCACTATGAGTACAAGATCCCACTTGATTCCACTGTCACAAAAGCATCCCAGAAAATTTGCAGAGAATCATTACTCAATCCACCCATATTTTCATAGAGAAATAATGAAGGAAAGTGGAAATACATTACAGCAAAAACAGGAAGCTCCTTTAATGTCACCAGACAATACTCAACTTGTTGATCCTTTGGGTCACCTGGGCTGCTCACAAATGCTGTCATTTGACAGGTTTTAGCTATCTGAATGATTCTTCATTTCCTCTTGCCTCAGCTCTGCCTTAAACATCAGTAAATACAGGGCTGAAATGAAGCACGGGGAATCATTTTCTCAGGAAAAACAAAAGAGAAAGGCAGATATGGGAAGCAAAGATGCTGTCTCTTGTCCCAAACTTCCCAAGGGATAGGAACATGAAGAGGGGAAGAAATGGTGAACTGAAGATGGCTCCACCAAGAGCAGAGCTAATGACCACAGCAGAATGAAGAGCTGGCGAGAGGACTGGCTCTTCAGGACTCCTCTCCAGACAAGGAGAGGACTTGGGATCACCCACAAGTGCTCCAGACAGTTGCTTTTCACAAGGACACTGCAAGTCAATGTCTCTGATGGGTTTAGAGCTCTGGGAGACAATGGAATGCCATCTTCACCCAAACTGCAGTCGGCACCTTTATGGACACAGGGCTCACATACTGCCTTTTCTAATCCTTTTAGAAATTGCTTATTAACTGTTTTTCAGGTATTAGGAACCTTTGGAATGACAAAATTTTTATAGCACTACATGAGTCTCCTTCAATCCTTCACAAAAGAAATTTTAAATACAGGTTTAAGTACTTAAAAAAATCTTTTTTGGGGATAAACAGTAAAAGGGTAATTAGAACATTGATTTTGGAAAGTTACAAATGGACTAAGGGTCCAGAAAGATTTGAAATAAGATTCTGAAATTAATTATAAGAATCTTTCCCATGGGAAAATGCTGTTGCTTTGAATTCTTCAAAAACAAAACAAAACAAAACAAAACATGAGAGGATGGGACTTTGAAGGTTGAACACTAGAGGAAACTAGAAGGAACTAAAGATTACAATTAAAGGAGAAGAACACTGAAATTGGACTTACTAATACAGAATGGAGCAAAATATTTTAACATTGGACATATTGAAAGATATTTGTGAACAATAGACCCATAAGTTAATTTTAAGACTGTCTGCCATTATAGACACACTGTGTTTAAAAGATATTATGGTTATGGAAAGGAACAAGTTTCACCAGACAAGACTGAGAGTGATTTGAAAGTGAATTTAAAAATGACAGGTTATAAGAATGAGATGGAAAAAGGTATTATACTGGATATACAAATGAAACCAGCTGATGTCTTAATAATTAAAAGTGATACACAAATAACACATCAAAAGAGTGACCTGGATAATTTTCCTATACAAAATTGCTAAAATTTTGAAGAATTTTGTGAAAAGGGACAAAGAAAAAAATGAAAAGAAATCAAGTTCTAGGACATTATTTGAAGGGATTAAAGATCAAGTTTGTTAGAAGTAAAAAGAAGGAATATAAAGTTGATTTATTTGATTAAGGTTAAAATAGATATGTTGTTATCTCTGGTAACCCTTAATGGGCTTCTGCTGATCAGGACTGAAGTGATGAGGTTTTAATCAGGACTGGAATGATGAGGTTTTAAATGATGCTAGCTGGGGAATTCTGGGAGTTGAAGTCCACCTATCTTAAAGTGGCCAAGGTTGAGGAACATTGCTATAGAGCATTCGGAAACCTTTCATTCTGGACAGGTTCATTTTGTGCTCTGGTTCAGTGCCTGGGAGAAAAACCAGGATCTCAGAACCTTACAGAAGGTCAGTATGATTTGGGCCATCGAAGCTCAGGGGGAAATTATGTTTCCCAAGGCAGGCACTGAGAGATTCCTTCTTTCCTCTCTTTTTGGGTTGTTTAGCTTGTTTCTGTGTTGCTATGGCTGTCTTTCTTATGAATTAAAAATCAAATGCTAATAAAAACAAGTTAACCACCATACTGTAACAAAAATGTGTTACTAGATCAGATTAAGACTAAGAGTTCAATAGATTAAGATTAAGAATCCAACAGTCTTTCCAAGGATCCCCCAAATCCACTGCTAGACAGTGGCCAGTGACCTCCTGATTCCTTCTTTTGTCCTCACCAACTTGATAGTCTTAAATCTTTTCATGTCATAATGCCAAAAAAAATCACATTGTGAAGCTGACAGAGAGGACACTTATGGCTCAGTTTAAAAAACAAACAAACAAACTGGAAAAGTAGAAGAATGTTCATGCTGATTTGTTTAGCTCCTCCACTAAACAGATGGGAAGAACCCTGATAAACTCCAGCAACCCGAAACACCAGAAGAAGGAAACAGACCATCTTTACATCTTCCAACAAAATGGATACCCACAAAACTTTGTCAAAAAGTGCCTGACCACTCAACCCACTACAGCACAACCAACACAAGCTATGAAAAGGATAACACTGCCATACATCAAAAACATCTCAGAAACAGCCAACAGACTATTACAACCACATGGCATCACCATAGCACACAAATCAATTAAAGCCCCACAAAACATCTTAAGCAAACCAAAAGACCCAGTAGCCCAAGAAGAAAAAACAGGAGTCATCTACAACATACAGTGTAAGGACTGTAACAGCCACTATGTAGGGCAGACAGGCAGGAGACTAGCAGAGCGCATCCATGAACACCAACTAGTGGTCAGAAGACACAATGAAAACTCCTTAATCTCACAACACATGGACAGACTCAACCATAGTTTCAACTGGGAAATTGTGAGCATCCTAGACCAAGCTAAATCCAAAAATGCTAGGGAATTCCTGGAAGCTTGGCACTCAGACACATCAGCCATCAGTAGACACATAGAGATAAACCATTCAAAAGAGACATCAAAAAGCCAAGAAGAAACAAAAAGACCAGCACACATCCACTCCCGCAGCCAACACCCAGATAAGCAGGGATTAACACCAGACAAACAATCAAGCAAAAAACAATACCCTAATCAAGGAACTACCAAGGAGAAAACCACACCCCACCAATACTGGCTACTGTATATAAACAAACTTCACACTCCCTAGCATTGATGATATTACCTAGTTGGGTAATGAGACGTCTGCAAGCAAACAACCAAGCTCAGAGAGCACCAAGGACTCCACAAACTCCAGCAACATTATAAAAAGAAATAAAGCATTTCAAATGCTGACAAAATCTGCATTCTTTGGTCACAGGAGAAGTCAAGGCAAAGCAGACAGGTCTGAGTAAATGCATATCACCTTGGTTTTGCTCCTACATTTAATGTAGACATCTGCACCTGCTCCTACAGTCATGCCAACATCTGCACCTGCATTTGTGTTCTCATCACAATTATTTCAGGAGGCACAAACGATAGAACTCCAAACATATTGCCACATAAATAGATTTTGTGGATTGCCCTCCATGTCTAATTATCATGCAAGGACAAGACTGCTGTTCTTTTCTCCACACATTCCAATTAACCTTTGCCAAAAATTAATGTGTGTCAAATTGGTCCATGTCACAGCAAGCAGAGGCAAAAAGAAAAGAGCGGTCTCCTAGGATTTGATTCAGCTAATTTTTTCAGGGCTGGGGGTGGAGTGGGGGGAATGACCCAAACCTTTCTGAATGCTATTCTAGAAAAATCAGGTAAAACAAACAAAGAAAATGCATTTCAAAGCAAGCTGGAATGAGCCCACTGTTTATTTAATTGTGGATTTTCTTCCTGTGCAAATGCTGTTGTACCAAAATCCAAATTTGCTCCATGATGTCATACAAAAAGAAGTCCAACAGCTAATTAAAGGAAATGTGCTATTATTTATCAAGTATGCTATTTAATATTTAAAAAAGGAGAATCTGCTTTTATTTGCTTGCTATCCTGTTACAAGAATCTTTTTATACCTAAAGTATAAAGATTAAGTGTTTGAGGGACGAGGGGATACTATTTTGGACTTCATGAAAGACTCTGTCAAATGCATCTTACAAGAGGAGCCAAAATGATAAAATAACTAAGGATAATTATTAGGGATATTCAACAGTTTTGAGGTTTCTCCCAGAATTTCATACATTTCAGTGATGATTCCAGCCTCAACGTCACACCTTGCAATGGTGATTTCATTTATGGATTACTGAATCTGGTTGTTACAATAATCAAATAAGAAGGTAACTTTAACAGCAGGAGCACAACTGATTATTCTTCATAATCCACTCCTGTTTTAATAGCATGGTACTCAACACCACCAATACCATCATTAAATCCATACATCAGTAAACCCAATTAAATGAAATCAACCAAACAGCAGCAACTGCAAGGACGGTATGTGCGTGTGTCAAAATTCAAATACACACACACACACACACACACGTAGAAAGGGGTGTGGCTGTGGTACCATGGTTGTGACTGACATCTTTCCCCTCCCTGAAGATGTCAGTACAGTCAAGAGTGGTTAACCAAACCATGGAATAATGGCAATAATATGTTTAGCCAATTTTACTACCAAAGGACCCACAAAAATTTGGCCACAAAATTACTTTTTAAGAGTTATATTCTTTTAAGAAGGGATGTCTATCAGGTCTGGTTTTGGGTAGGTCACAGCCACTGAGTCACATGGGTTAATTTTCATTCATCTTACACTCTTACTTTCTATCAATGACTCCAGAATATTTTTAGAGATGCAGGACAGTCTTTGCATCCGACATTGTAAAGTTAGTTTCTTCAGCTGATATCACTGAATGGGAACCGCCAGAGGCAAGAATTAATAAAAATGCAATTAAAAACAATAAAACCCATTAGAAGAAATGTATTTATACTAACCTCCACTCCACATCTTACTTCATTAATATACTTGGGTATCTGACCTTTGCTGGTATAATCTGTAAAATGGATCATGTTGGATGTGGTAATTACATCAGTTTAATTAGGAGCTCAAATGGCATTAAAACTCAGAGGAATAATCTTGGGAACAGTTTGGGGCTTACCGCTTTAAATGAAGAATCAGGTAGCATTTGGGTGAATCCCTCTAAGGTTGTTTTTGAATATGTTTTAAAGTAACCTAGGTAAAAAGATGGTAGCTTCTGTAAATAAAAACATGGGGGGAAACCCCTCAGTGGTTTCTATCCATTTAAAATGATAGGACAAAGTTAGGATTAGTGGTGGAAAAAAATAATTCATAAAATTTAGGAAGGAAGGAAGGAAGGAAGGAAGGAAGGAAGGAAGGAAGGAAGGAAGGAAGGAAGGAAGGAAGGAAGGAAGGAAGGAAGGAAGGAAGGAAGGAAGGAAGGAAGGAAGGACCTATTTTCTGCAATAGGGAAGACATACCTAATTAGCACCACTACCATTAGCATAATGAAAATATTTATTATTGTTGGCAGGGGAGAGGATCAGTTATTATTCCATTCTATAGACTCACATTAGCAGAAACAAAAGAAACAGAATCTTCCCCCAAGGTGCTCATAATTAGAATTCATTTAGACCTCTTATATACCTGCTATTTTAGCTTTCCAGGCTTTATCTCCATGACCATTTTTGATTTTCATTAATGTTAGTTTTAGTTTCCCCACTTTTAATTGATTGCCGCCTTCAATTGATTGTTAATGTGGTTTTTATTGTTGCTTTCCATTTGATTTATGTAGAGTTCATTTGTCTCTTTATTAAACCTCTCCCTGAGAACTATTAACTATAGCATGAATTAATAAGAAATAAAAGTGGGAAAGGTATCTACAATGGGCGATGGAAAGTTGTTTCTTTCTTCTAAATAGCTCCATTCAACTGGAAATTCTTCAGCCATAAAGTAATCTCTCTCTCTGTCTCACACACGCGCACACACACACACACACAACAGAAAAGTGATATCTTCCAAGGGGCTGGATTTAGGTTTGGGCAAAGTGGAGTAGTCATACTGGAAACAAACCCTATTAATGACAAGAGATCTATTGTTAGTGCAACTATGCCAAATCTCACCCACACCTACATTCATGGTAATCTGCTTCCACAAACTCATTTACATATATTTAAATATTCATGACTTTATATATTAATTAAATGGCAGAGCAACATATTATAAACTGAGCATTATCTTCTAATTTATATTAAGAGGAAAACACAGTGTCAATGTTTCCTCCTAGAACAGCACTTCCTTGCAAAGCACTGAAATGGCAGAATTTTTGATGAGCTGTATCGGATTTTCCAGGCAGCCACCTACTTCAATTAGATATGTGAAATCATCAAGAATTTGTCTTAATTTACCTCTTGTCTGAGAAAGGCGAGCCCCCAAATAGGCTTTCAGTGGCATTAGCATCATGCCCTCATTTTTTCCACCTCAAGGGAAGCAAAACCGAGTAAAACAGCCCATTTCTAGATATATCAACTCCAACTGCACAGGTTATTTGGGCCTCCTTCATAAAATGTGTGGAACAATGGAAGCACACCCCAGGGAAATGAGCACACATGCACAAATGGACAGAGATGAATGTCTAAATACACCTATGGAAATACAGTATACGAGTTCAGCGTCAACCTCATTTTATCCCATTTGTGCTCAGTTTTATTCTATCACCCATACGCTCATTCCTTGTCCCCAAATGCATCAAGGCATGATCAGTCTCTTCCTCTTTTAACCCACTCACCCATTCAGTGAGCGCTCTGACCTTCCCACAATCACTCCTACTCAATATCACCATGCTTCCTGTCTCTTTTATCCACTTACGCTCAGCCTCTCTGTCCAGATGATGGTGTGATCAAAGTTCTGTCCATGCAAGGCACATAAACAATAGGAACAGGTTCAATTGCACCATTGGGACTGCCATCTTGATTTTATGTATGACAACCTGCAGACACGGATGATGCATGCTGTTCTGTTCCCTTTCTTGCTCATTCACCAACAGAAGTCAGTCCCACAGCATTGATGTGTGTGGCCTCTCTCATCTACCCCTACTGCTCAATTTCTTCCAAAACCATCTTGATTCCCACAGGGAGGTGAGCCTCGCATACATGTGCATTTTCTACGGAACATGCATGCACTCTCACCGATTCTGACCGTGTTGTTGATTAAGACCAGAAGAGTCCCCTACTAACAAAAGAAAGAGGACTACCAGATATGAGCTGCAAATCAGTGATAGACACTAGGTGGCAGTAAAGAACAAGAGGTTGTCTACTGCCCTCTACTGGTCTTTGAGAGTTTTGCAGCTACTATTTGGTAGCCCTAATAATACTGCCAAGAAAAGTTCATGGATATAGTCAACTAGAACAAAGAGCATATTTATTTTTTTTAACTGGGTTGCATCTAATACCCTCTCTCTCCATAAAAATGGGATGATTTTCCCTATCAAAATCCATCTAGACTTCTTCAAGACGTATAATCCTTTCATTTTAATTGGGCAATCCACTGATTAAAGGATTAAAATCCAGAAAGCTTTTAAAACCAGTCAGCTTGTAAACACACTCCTTTAACTTTCATCTTTTACAGCCCTCCCTTCTGGGCAACAGCAGTGCTCGAAGAATCAGGTCTCACCAACTTGAATAGCTATTAAATCTGTAGCTCCATCTGGAATGGAAAATGGTAGATAAAATAATTAGAATCTTACTGTGGTGTCAAGAGGTCTTTGGAGGGGCTTAGGCTGTAGGGAGAGGAAACATCTCCTTCTTCAGAGCGCCTTTTAACAATGCGGTATGTTCGTTATAGAAGGCTAAAGTACCTGCAAGGTGCTAATTAATTCGGTGCTATCATGCATTTTGTTTTTAATAAGATGATGTTTATAGGGAACCCAGAAGAAAAGCTCCATTAGTCTAAAAAGGATAATGCTTCTTCTGTTTTTCTTCCCAGCCGTGTTTAAATGGCTCCGAAATAAAGTGACACAGGTCCTGCCTTTTAAAAGCTACCCCACTTCCAATTATTTTCAAGATCAATATGCAGAGGCAATTTGTGACCCTAGTTCATTGCATTTTCTAGGGAAAACTACCTAATAAAATATTAGGGTAAGAAACGTAGATATGTATCTGTCTTGCAGATCCAGGCTATAAAACTCCAACCACTGAATCTCCTGGCTGCCTTCAAGGGATGATCTGGAGTTTTGCAGTTCAGATCTGGAAGCCCTCATCTCCAAAAACTGCTATAGAGGTATTTTATTTTAGAACTGAAATTTCCTTGTGAGGGAGCTAATTATTTTTAACTATGATTTGCACTGAGCAATCAAACTCTGGGAAATCTGAAATACCTTAGAAACTTCGATTCATCTAGTAACATTCTTCTCCGTTTCAAGCTTCAATAAAATTTTCCTTTCACCTCACTTGTACAAAGAGTAATTGGACACCTCCAGCATTGCCTCCCCAACAGTAGTTTGCTTATCCCTTAGGATCCCTTGAGGAAGATGTCCATATGTCAAAAGCATAGTAGCAAGATGCAAGAACTTTCTTTGTGACCCCACCAAGATTATGCAAAGACGGCCATTTCACTTCTTTTCTCACGGCATTCCACCTCCTAGCCAAAAGTATTTTTTTTATGCAGGGAGGTTTTTATCATCAAGTTGGAAAGTTCTAGGATGAACCCCTTTTTTATAAGTTATTTCTACCTGTGGAATCAAGTTCCACATGGCTACAATGAAAACATGTCTCCTTCTTCCACAGCTCTTGTCTGGCCAATACCAGAATGAGAAACTTTGCAAGAAGTAATTCATGGACACAGCTCTTTGGTAAGTATGCTTATTGGATGAATTGTGAAAGCTTTTAAAGAAGAAATTCAACAACTACCAACAGTAAACCTCAAGTCCTATTTATGGTAGAAGCAAGGTTCTCGAATCTTTTTCTCCCACTCAGAGGTATCCACAGAGTATGGCCCAAAAAGTCAAAATGATGGCTGTAACAGGGTGATTAAAGTCCACCTGGGTTTTATGCACATTTTGCAACATATCTGAAAACCAGGTAGATCTTCAATCACACCATTGCAGCTGCCATCTTGACTTTTTTTTTTTAACCATACCCTAAGGACACCCCCGTTCCTACTTGCAGAGTGCAACAGGCTAGGAGCCTCACGCTTTCATTATTGCAAAGGACTTATCTTCTCTTTGCCCTCTCTTGTCAGCATATTGCTCCTCCCCCTTCATGTCCTCTCCCCACTTATCCCACCAACTTTCTCACAAGAGGTTTCCTTTTGCCTTTGCTACAGTTAGACCTCACACCAATTTCCATAACCATTTTAAACTGCAATCCTTTACTCTCTTGTGATTCACTGCAATCGGATGCTGAAAAGCTTCAAGTCACACAGCGTGCAGCAGAAAGGGGACTGCTAATCATCTCACTCAGAGATCAAATCAAAAGTGAGGAAAATGATTGAGCAACTTATTTCAAATATGTTGGGAAAATTGCTTAAAAATGGAAATATAATGGGCAGGGCACATTGTATGTTTACAGACAATAGGTGGACACAAATGTCACATGCTGGTTGGCCCTATAATTACACTTAGATGACCTCCTATGAGATGGAGAGATGGACTATGAAAAGCTCTTGGTCCCAAATACAATACCTTAGTGAAAGACTGAATAAGACATATGTTTTGAAGCCATTGCTTCACGTATCAACCCTATCCAGATGAAGACAATGATAAAGTAATAAACAGAAGTGCAATTCAGTATAAATTAGGACAAGACAACTCACTCTTGGCCCCCAATCCCTTTTTAAAGCCATACTATTGGTCACCATGGGTTTTGGCAGAACACTCCATCATCTAACCATCTGCTATGTGAAGAAACACTTTTATTTTGGACCCTTTCTTTAATGAATGTAAACAGAGAATTCACATTTTCTCAGCAGCTGCATTCTATAATGAGGTTTTCACTGAATTATGTACCACACCAAGAATTCTTTCCCAACCGTACAATGGGAACTAAAGCAGCCTCAATACATCTGGGGAGGCAGGATTTTCTTTTCTTCCCTCATTTGGTCCCAGTCCGCATGGTTTTATTCTTGGTTATACTGAGCAGCATTTCCAAGTTCATCCTCATTATGGATTTTACACTGAAGTTTCTTGGACCACTGTGACAACCAGCACTCCGAGCTTGTCATTTTGACTTTCCAGAGAGCTTGTTCCTCTCACTAATGGCTGTTATGAGGAGAGTTATTCATTACATGGTAGCTATGCTGGTGCAGACAGCTGCAAGAACACTCATTTTCCAGAGAGCTAATCTAGTGAAGTTGCTTCTCACCACTCCTATAACCTTCAGATGCACCTAGAGTCCCATATAATATTTGACTTTTTTTCCCTGGGCCAGTAGGTACATTTCCAAATAATGCTCTGGATGAGATGGAATGGAATTATGAAGGCCAAGCTCAGGCAGATAAACATTTTCTTAGCTCGCCAGAACCGTGTGGGAGGAACAAGAAGATGAGACTGGCACCTCCCTGAGGAATTCACACTGTTGTGGCTGGAGGACTCTGAGAACTGGGGTTTTAGTCTGGGAAGATTCTTGCTAGAGGTTGTAGCTAATAAACATAGCTGGATTGAATTGGCATTGTCTCTTGGAGTTCCTTGGGCTGGGCCTGACACTGCTGGATGCACAGCCATCTACCATCCCTCTGCCCCCTGCCCCCAAGATGGCCTGTGATATTGTTAAATTGGGGGAGGGGGGGAGGCAAGAAATCTACATGGATACAGAGGCATCCAGAGCAAGCCACGATTTTCTCAGAATGTTGAAACGTATCTCATGATGTCATAAAGCCAGCTCCTCCCCTTACCTCCTCATCTGCAATGTCCAGATGCCGGTGCTGTGCAAAAGGGGCAGAGTTTACCCTATGGCATAGCAACGCATGGGGATTACACAGATACAGAAAGATTAGACACCATCAGCAGCTATTAGTCTGGTGAAGTACCATCGTTAGGATCAAAAGTCTCAGTGATTTCGAGAGAAGAACAGCAGAAGCAATCACTGAGTTGAATGGTACTTGCTCCACGTAAATGGGGAAATTCAGGGACATTTTAAGCGGGGGGGGGGGAACTCCACTGGAAACTTTTCAAGCCTACCCCAAAATGTGTGCAGTTCTGTTTCATAATATTGAGGCCCTTGCAGGAAAAATGTTTCTGTGTCTCTGTCTGTCTCCCTCTCTTTCTCTTAGATAGCCAATTACCTTTGCCTGCTTCCAGTTTCAAACAGAGAATTGAACTCTTTTCCACACTGCTACTAATTGGGTATCATACAACTGGAAAAGAGACAAAAACGTAATATGAGAAAAGAATGGAATTAGCTCCTACTCTGTCTTGCCAAGAATTTTCCTTTCTGATTTGGAGATGTTTCAATCCAAGTGGCAGGCTTCTTTGATATTAGAGGGACATGGCAAAACTGGAAACTGGTTAACCTAGTTTATTCATCGCGCACCACTTGATGTATCACCATGCTTTCATTTTGCAGCCTAGCCGAGATTGGACAGCTTTGAAAAAGCCAGCGTGTTCTTAGAACAAATGTGGCCCCTTGCGATAATGAGTTGTTTTGCTGGCAAGATTCAGGTAGGATTTCATTGCCACTACCACATTGCCTGCTACTGAGGTCTGTGAATGTGCCATGATTAAAACCAGTGTCTTTTTTTGAACTTCCTTTCATATCCTCACTGAACAGGGTGTTTCCATGTTGCAAACCTTTAAGATTCTATTTTCACTGAACAGAACAGAAGCAATGTCCTACCTGACGCAGGGCTTTGAATTAACCTTTCAGAAGTAACAAACTTTATCTCCTGGGTCATAATGGCATTCTGCCTTTAAGGAGAACTGTTAGTCAACAGATCCATGTTAGGTGCTCCTAATGAGTCTAAGCTATGGTATATATTATCAATAGGTACACACACACACACACACACACACACATATATACATACATACAGAGAGAGAGAGAGAGTGTGCGAGGTAGAATCCGTTTTGTGGGATGTGTACAGTTGCTTCACTTGTAGTGAACGCTGTGTGTGCTTGGCTGTCTTCCGGTGAATAAAAGGGCTAGTTTGTCATCTGAAGGGACACCATTGTAAACCTTGGATTTCAAGTACAGCCACAGGGCGGTGTCAGGCTAGCAATTATTACATGGTGTCAGAAGTGAATGGCTTCTAAATAGCTTCATTTCTTATCCCCAGTAATAACAGGAAACACTGCAGAGAATTGGCACTCTTCAATTGCATGTGATTGCTAGTGGGTCTGAGCGGGAAGGAGAACAATTCCAGTGTGCATTCTGGAGGTGAAGAGGCATTGGAGATTTACAGCATGCTCCAGGCTACACAGGAGGCAGATAAGCAAAAACTGCAAATAAAAAATAGAAAAGTTTGCTGCATTGTTTGACCCTAGGAGGAATGTTACTTTTGAGAAACGTATGGTTTTTTCACTAGAACTCAAGGAATAGAGGAGAGTGTTGACTTGCATGTTACAGAGTTAAGAAGACTGAAGCACTAATTTGGAGGCCTTTCAGAATTGTTTATAAAGGATAAAATTGGGTGTAGCAAACTCTGGGCCATCCTGAAAAAGAGGTTGTGATGATTTGAACCTGGATAGAGCAGTAGATGTAGCTAGATCAGAAAAAGCAAATTAGTTGGGGGCCTGCAGGAGTGAGATCGATGCTTTGCAAGTTAATTCAGTTTTGGAGCAGACACCTTCTAGAGTGCAGGAATTTGCAGATGATCTGGCCAAATCAACAGCTAGTAAGCGTTTGGTAAGAATGACCAATAGGAGGTTCAGGTGCAGGTGCTGTAGAAAAAAAAGCCCATGCTCCAAAAATCACCTAGCATTTAGAACTTTGTATGGCAAATGTTATCGCAAAAGTCATTTTGCAAAAGTGTGTGCCACACAGCAAGTCTCAGCAGACACAAAAATAGAAAGATGTTATTTGTTCAGGGTGCTACATCCAAAATATTAGGCACACCAAGTAAAAGGAAACAGTCTATGCCATGCTATTACAGGTAGTCCTCATTTAGCAACCACAATTGGGACGAGCAGCTGTCATTAAGTGAAGCAGTCACTAAGTGGGAAATCACATGACCATGACTGCCCTTTCCTGTTCCTTTTCCCCACTCCTCCACCCTTTGGAATGCTCTCCCCAGTGCTGAGATAATTAGCAAGAAGGGAATTAATGTTTGAATTTATATTCTTTGAAGAGGAAGGGATTACAAGAGAGTAATCAGCATGAGGTTCCTCAGCTACCTTGGACGAAAGCAGGTGCAGATTCTATGAAATAAGAGGATGCTGGTTTCTACTTGTGAGTAGTTATTATTCTAAATACCCAGAAATACTGGACGTGGAAGATAAATCCTCTGCAGTGATTATTACCAGGCTAAAATTTTTATTTGCATGACATGAGATTCCAACTGAGCTTGTTTGGGACCAACAATAGGAAAGAGAAATACTCAGTGCTTTTGAGTGATCCAAGGATTATGCCTTTAAGGGGACTTTTTAGTCAGCAGATGCCTGCTAGACAGCTGTCCCTACTGAGTCTAATTTATGACAGAGAGAGAGAGAGGGAGAGATGGACAGATGGATGGATACACAGATGGATGGATGAAGAGATAGAGATGGCATTCCTTTCTGAGGAAAGGTTGTTTTACATGTAGCAGATGCTGCATCTTTGTTGTGTCAACAAAAGGACTGGTTGCCATCTGAAGTGACTCAATTGAGGACCTCAGACCTAAGCTTTGTGGACCTTTGAAGAATTAAGCTTTCTCTCTATAGAATGACATCATGGCTTCCAATAACTAGACATTGCTCAAGTCTCCTCTTAACATACAAAATGTTTTGTTTGGACAGGACAATGTAACTGAATCTGTATTTTTTCCTATCAAGCCATTGCTACTTTAAAGTATTTTCAGGGACATGGAATGCCAATACTGTACAAGCATTTCCAATGAGACGGTACAAGACCCTAAAAGTCAGTCTTATGCACAGGTGGGCATAGCATTGCCCAGCATCACCTTGCTTTAAGTGACAAGTTATTTAAAATTTAAACAGTGAAATCTCATCTGAGCAGACCAATACAATGGACTGCAGGTAATGAACCAACTTTCTGCTGTGATTTACATCACTGTCACGATGATGTCACTACACTACTGATGTACAAATGAAGTACTTTGGGTGATAGTCTCATTGTGCTACACACACTGCATATGTACTTTCCGATTATCACCAGTCCTAGAAGGACATCTACCTTCAGTTTATCATTCCTCTTTTATCTAAAATTCCTGGACATTCTGATATGTTTCATTCGCACTATTTACTAGAGGATAAAGATAATTTTATTTCCTTCAGTGTTGCAAAATTCTGTTAAATCTTGAGTAAACTCCAGTCATAGAAGATTCATAATTACACTGTTTCTAGTTCTGGGCGCTGTATTTGTTACGTAATGTTCCATGGCGCAAAAAAATCATTCATTCATGGCTTCTGATTTAATGGATATTCACAAAAAATGGGCACCTTCTCCCTTATAGCCATTTCAAATGAGATCTCACTATATGATTTTATATTTTCATGACAGCCATATGCTCAGCTAGCAGTGCGTAGCACTTTCACAAATCTAGGACCATATTTCAGAGTTACAAATCTGTATCAGTTATCAAGACAAATGGAAAAGCAAAGGATTTATAATTAGAAAACCAGTGGTTCTCCTGTACAATTGGTCTTTAGAAGCCTCTGTTGTAATCTTCGGCATATAGATTTTTAGAAGACAAATAAAACAGAAAGATCCAGTGTTTCAGTTTCAAATTGGATAATCCATATGTAAAAACAATTTATGTATTATGTGTAAACTATTAATATTACGGGCAAGAAAAAAAGGTTCCAGCAGTAACATTGAAAAATATCTAATATAAAAATAACATTTATTGTATGTACATTTTTTTTCTATATTTCTCCTCTTTTCTGTAAGGAATAGTTGCACTTCAGTCTTCACAAGAAAATAAAAACAAATTGACTTTGCATTTCAAGTTCTCAGGAATCAAAATCTAGCATGTTATACTATTCCATACATACACACATATTCTAATCATAACTTCTTCTTCTTCTTCTTCTTCTTCTTCTTCTTCTTCTTCTTCTTCTTCTTCTTCTTCTTCCTATTTTTTTATTATTATTATTATTATTATTATTATTATTATTATTATTATTATTATTATTATTTTGTAAGAATTGCAATTCTTAAAATGGTGGGATCTTGGAACAGATCAGTACCCTGATGAGATCTGGGAATCTGTGTAAAGGCTGAAGATCACCATATTCAAAAAATAATTAAAAAAAGAAATTTCAGCTAGGTTTTTTATAGTAAGAGACCCTAGGATAGAAAAACAGCAATTAAATTAGGGTGTGGTGGTTTTGTGTTTTGTTTTGCTTTTTTAATACCAACAATTTAGTATCTTACATTTCCCCTTTCCAATAATTTTTTATGATTCTCCAGAGTTTCTGTAATATACAACTAATAATATATGCAAATAAAGTCCATTTCAATTGACTTTCTGTTAAAATCTGGTAAAGGAAAGGGAATTATGATCCAATTCGTAATAAAAACTGCCGCCTTTTTAATTTGAATGTACATTTAACAAGATCTTATCATTCGTCTGCATTCTTAAGTCACTCTTTTTAGTAATTATCCAATTCACTCCAGCCTTAAATTATACATACGAGCATTAAAAAGCTATTACAACTTTATTATATCAAGCACTATTAAAATGAAAGTAAAACTGTGTTTGAAAGATACATTCTTTATAACAGATTATTGCATTTCCCAAGTTATGGTTTCTACTGTATTGTCGGTATACCAAGAGGGTTGTTAGAAGGATACACACTACATGAAGCACATTGTGAAGTTTAGAACAGGGTTCCTCAACCTTGGCAACTTTAAGATGGGTGGACTTCAACTTCCAGAATTCCCGGCTGGCTGGGGAATTCTGGGAGTTGAAGTCCACCCATCTTAAAGTTGCCAAGGTTGAGGAACCCTGGTTTAGAATATGTTTGAGTATAGGCATTCTGACAGGCACCTTTGAAAACCGGACCGGGTTCTACATTCATTGTATAGCCTAGAACTTTACATTCTAATTTCAATTTCCAAAGATATGGGGGAGAGTTCACAACTATAAACAATAGAAAATGTAGCCTCTGTAATTATGGGCAAAACTCCATTTCCATCACTTGCTTGTAAATGTGCAGGGACTGGATAATTTTCACAGAAACCTGCCTTCCTAATTGTTGCAATGTCTTCCAAAATTCCACCAGGGTAGCTGAAGAAATTAAGAAAAACCAGAAAATAAAGCTGCAAGCCATGCATCCCGCATAGTGGAGCTTGGCCTTAAATTGGTAATCTAGATTTTGGTACATTCCTCCCACTCCCCTTTTTGATCATCCCCCATTAATGATCCACCCAGGAACCTCCTGATGTGGCTGTATCTGTTCTATTTTCCCAGTGCCTTCTTTGTTATCTCCTTCTCAAGTCATGACATGCAAGGAAGATGTGATGTAATTCCTCACTTCACTCTCTTCTTCTAACATTTAAGATGTAAGATGCTATACATGGAATACAAGGACAATGAACTCTGCACTTCAGCACCCATAACAAACCACAATTATGACAAATAGCACATGCATCATGACACCAACGTGGAAAGGTCATGATGGTCTCATGACATGTCTGGCACAAGTTGAGTCCCATCATTTGTATTATGTAATTTCCTCCTACCTGATGTAATGTCTGGCAGCTATTTAAATAAAGGAGCTCTCTCAACACAGCAAGAGAATATATGGAACGTATGAAAGGATAATCCTGCTATATAGAATCCTATCTAGAAGGATTCCTGGAAGCAAAAAACTTGTTCAGCAGAATTAGAAAGTCAACTCCCTGGTACACACAGTCCTTCAAAACAATGCCATTTCTCTTTCCTTCATTTAAGTGCATCTCAGCTGTACAACCACCCTGAAAAACATGCATTTGGAGGGCCGGATCTTTTCCAGTCCCAAACATCACACTTCATCATTGTGCTACTGTCTGTCTGCCAAGTTCACCACAGTTTAGAAACTAATAAGGAGCCAAAGTGGACTCTGTTCCTGTCTCCCTCCCCGCCTTCCACAAGGGATTCGTCTCATCCTTGACTCATTTTGCATTGAAAAGTCTTCCATCATGCAAAAGGGAACCTTGGGGGAAAATATATTGCTTTCTCCAATAGTAAACAGAGTTCAATTTCACTTAAAAGGCCAGCATTCTAGCTTAAGTGCTATAGCAAGGAAGGCATTCTGTAGGGCTGATAACCACTTCCATTAAGAAAAGAAGGGGAAAAAAATACACTAAAAGTCGGTTTAGCTGACCAATCCACGTGCAAGTTAATCTGAACATTTTCTTTAAAAAAAAAAAAGGAGAGCAGAAGTGAAAGATTACTTCTGGCTAAAATGAAACAAATTAAATTATGTGAAGCTTAATACGTTTATTCAAAATTTAATTGTGTAACCTAACGTCAAGGTTGTTATATTCTGCAAAGTTCCTCCATCTAGTTCAAAAAAGAAAAAGAGACTCGGATTTGTTTCAAGCTGTCTTTATTGACAGAACTCAATTTCTTCTGCCAGAAAAAAAGATAGGCCTGTTGATCCTGTATTAAGTCTCCACTGAAAACATTCTTTAATTTTTATATTTTCAGTACAGGTTTGCAAAACCATCTTGGCACAGAGAAACTGGCTGTATTAAGAAGCTACCCAAGGAAGGAAGCCAGCAAACTTCTTTTTGTGGGGAGTATGAAAAGTAAAAGAGAGTTGAATTCAGAGGAGATTATCGACTAAGTGAGATAACCCTGCATTCAATATTTGAACCGACAAAAATTGTCACTGACATTTTGCCCCCAGCATATTTCAGAGCTAATTTAGGTTTCTCTTCAGTCAAAACCATCTCAGAAACTTTAAGGAAAAATCAAAAGAGGTGTCTTTAAATTGAACAACAGTTCCTGCACTTAAGTTTGAGTAGGACTAGCAACTGATGTACCCCTTTAAACCTGCTGCTTAAACCATCAAAATGCTGGGTCATCTTCAAGGATTGGCACCTCAAGGGCCTCCTCACTTTGTGCATGTGCAGAAGACACTTTCAATGAGATGGCCCCCTTATTTCATAAAATGAAATTAAAAGCAAATTAGAGGAGTCTCAGGGGTTCCACTGGAGCACACTAAATGATAGGACATATCTATCAGAATTAGTGGGTATCCAGTGAACATCAGTCAGGAGACCGGTAGCACCTTTTCAGGCTAACAAATTTTATTAAAAGGCACCAGCTGTTGTGAACTAGAGATGCAAGGAGTGGATAAACTGACGTAAGATTAAAATTGGGATGAGGTGGGGAAGAAATTTCTATTGATGATTGATGACATCACTAGTTGTCACCTACAGCCCACAGCTCAAACCATTCACATTATTTTTAAGCTCCAGTAGAGTCTTCAGTGCTCTCTGAGCTTGGTTGTTTGCTTGCAGACAGTTACCCAGCTAGGTAACATCATCAGTGCTATTGAGTGTGGGGTTTGCTCCCTGTTTATATACAGTAGCCTGTGTTGGTGGGGGTAGGGTTTTCTCCTTGGTAGGTCCTCCAGGGTATTGTTTTCTGCTTGATCGATGTTAATTCCAGACAATATTAAGCTAATGTTAGTTAGCTTTGTTATGTTATGTTATGTTATGTTATGTTATGTTATGTTATGTTATGTTATGTTATGTTATGTTAATAATATTAATATTAAGCTACAGTCCATACTGGACAATGATATCTCAGCCACTGCTATACTTGTATACAATCATCCCACCTGAAGTAAATATTCACAAGCAACAAGAAACAATGGAACAACGATGTTAACATGGGAGCCAGACCCTGCAACAAATCTAGGTGCCTACTCTGTCCCCACTATCACAGGCTTCACAAACAAGATTAGAGGCACCTTCATATGATCTTTCTCTAACGAAATACATGGCGTCATCTGCCAGCAATACCCCATGGATTCTATGTAGCACAAAGAGCCAGATTTTACATAAAAGAATTAATGGACATAAGTTAGACATCAGGACTCAAAACAAAGACAAGATAGAATCAGAGCATTTTAACCACCCACGACACTCCATTTCAGATGTCAAAGTAGCTGTTTTGGAACAAAGAAATGTTACCAACCCAATTGAGTGTGAGAGATTGCTGATCATCAAAAGTTTCAGGCCACCTCACAAGGTCTCAACTAACACAATAGGATTTTAACCAATTATAATTGCTAATTAATAAGATACATTCCATCTCACATATAATCTGCATAATTATCTTGTCTTCCTCTCCTTCCCCCACACCTCATCCCAATTTAACTTCTACATCAGTGTAGCCACTCCGTGCATCTCATGAAGCAAGCCGTAGCTCACAAAAGCTTCTGCCTTCTATTAAATTTGTTAGCCTGAAAATCTGCTAGTAGATGCCTTCTGATTTTTGGCTACCATAGATTAATACAGCTCTCATTCTAAAAGTGCACATCAGTGTTATACATGTGCAGCTATGATGTGCACAGTGTATAATGTGCAACTATGATGCAATGGTGGAAAGTACGAAGGAACTTCATGGCAAATTATAAGAAGTGCAAAATGCAAGATCAAGAAATAATACAGTACTACTAACAGCTGACTGGAATGAAAAAGTTGGAGAAATGAAGAGACTTGGAATCACAGGAAGATTTGGGTTGGACAAATACAGAAATGCAATGTCTAGATTAGTAGGATTTTGTGACTAGGGTTCCTTGTTTATTGCTAACACATGCTTCAAGCAAGGTAAATAGGGATTCTACACCTGGACATCACAACTGAAAATCTGAGTCAAACTGACTATATAATAGGAGTAGGGGAAATGCAATCCAGTCAGACGAGACAATTCCAGATGCAGACTGTGGAACAGACCATGATTTTTTCAAGTCAAATAAGTTAAATGGAATGAGAAAAAAAATATTCCAAAATTTTCAAAGAAGAAAATAACTCAGCTTCTTTCAGAATAAATAGTCACAACAGCCAGGAAGAAATGGAAGATGAAATCCTTGCACAACAGAAAGGATGTATTAAGTAAGACTTCCATTGTCAGACTACAATGAACTCAGAAAAATGAATTGACAAATAAAGGACAATAATGAAAAATAAGAGAGATTTTACAAAGGTGAGAGAAATCACAGGAAAATTTGCAACTAAAGCAGGAATACTCAAGAGTCATCATAGAAGAGCTCCTAGAGAGACAAATGAGGTTAAAGGAAGATGGAAATGTTACACTGAAATGCTTTGCAAATGGCACTGCAGAATTGATGGAAACACTTGCAGAGAGAATATAATCAGGTACCAGCTCTACTATGAAGCAAGATACAAGAGGTAATAAACCAGCTGTCAAATGGGAAAGCACTAAGAGGAGATGAAGTGCCTATAGAATTGTTTAAAGCTGCAGGAGAGGAGGCACTGAAAATGGTAATGAGAGCTATTCAACAAATATGGAACAAGACTATGTGCATAGCATTTGGAAGAGATCAGGGCATAATATCTCTCCAGAAAAAAGGAAGATTCAGGAGGACACATGGATTATCCAACCATCCCATTAATTTCTCCCATGTGAAGTTTTGTCTGAGACCCTACTAAGAGGAAAATGCCAAATGAACAGAAAGATTTCAGAAAGGCAGGGGACACAAGTTCCGATAGATGACCTAAGACATTATAATGGTGAGATCAAGAGAAGATAAGGCAGAGGGCTTATCTTTGCTTTATTGATGATGGCAGTGTGGAGATCACAGCAAAATGTGAAATAAATTAAAACTAATGTTTGTCTCAAGACCTTTACAAGGAACATAAAGCAACTGTAAGAACCAACTTTGGAGAAATAGAATGGCTCAGAATAAGAAAGGAAATGAAACAATGATTCATACCATGAATATATTAGAAGAATGGGAGGACTGGAAGTGTTGACAGCATCAATCAAAACTTGAAGCAGAAACCCTAACAGAAGTATGCAGAAGATATTGCTTTGTCAGCTGCAAGTAAAAGAGTCTAAGCGAGCTATGAAAGTAAAAATGGTAAGAATAAATCTAGGTTAATGTTGCATCTGAAGAAGAGAAGGTAGTGTTAACCAATATGCTTAGTGAATTCACAATGGATAGTGACATAGTGAAGTTAATGGAGAGTTTTGTTCTCTTAGGCTCAGTAATAGGTCTAAGAGAGCTCACTGGGGTGATGAAGAAAAGAGCTATTTCAAAATATCACAAACAAAGAACAGTTGGATGTTTCAGTGTTGGATTTAGCTGGAAAAGAGAGCTAGTCCTTCAACTTTACATTATGGGAGAAAAGGAGTTTCAAACAACCCCAGAAACCCTTCTTTCATGAATTCACTCATAAATGAAGATGGGAATTTTCCTTATTCAGTTTCCAAGATTGTGTATCCTAACTCTTTATTTCTTGACATTAAATCTGATTAATGAAACTTCATGTGAACCTTCCTTCCCGGGTTGTACTCTGCTGTTAAGGATTGACAGCAGGAATAGACAGTATGCTGGAGAAGAAAAACTATGATCCTAGGAGAAATAGTAAAGATAAACTTAAACAGAATCATGAAGTTAAGAGTATTTCAGTGACAACAAAAATTAGAACAGATAAACCAATGGTCTTTCTAGTAATAATCTGTGAAAAAGAGGCATTGAGAAGGAATAAAAGAAAGAAGCAGAAGAAAGCATTATAGATCTGAAGATGGTTACTCAGAACCATAGATTGCAAGAAGTACGAATTAATCCCTCTGGGATTAAATAAAACATGACTCATCCCTTGAAACAAGGCAATTTTCTCCTGATTTTTGTTTTAATTTCTCTCCTTTATTTCAATTTTTAAGTGCCCTCTACCTTGTTTACTCTTTCAGTGGTGGAGATGGGAATCCCAGCCATTTCAAGAATCTTCTTTCATTCTAATCCACAAAATGAAAGAATATGGACTCACTTTAGGAAAATAAAAGTTACAGCAGGACTGTGCAATGGGAGCAATGGCATTTTAGATCAGCTTTTAATTCCATTTCAGGAATCGGCTGTATTCCTAAGAGTTTAATGTATATCACTTGCTTAGCAGTTTATACTAATGTATAAATTCCTCAAGAACTTCTGCTGCAGTCAAAGAGGAACAACCGTTCAGTGAACAAATGAGTACGTTGTGACCAAGAAATCGCATTTCCATCTCACAGAGAAGTAGAAAATCTCACAATCAATAATTAATACATTATGATCCATTATTTGGGTTGAAGCTTAAATTAAATTCTAAGTCCCAAACTGACGAGTATGAATTCTACAGCTGATCTCCTCTGCCTGTGAATTACCTAACTTTCTTTCTTCAAGGAAAGCATGTTTGCATGTACTGTGTATCTTTGAGAGAGGAAGGGAGTCAAAAAAGTCAAGACGGCAGCTGCAACCAAGTGATGAAAGCCCTGTCCCTTTTTCTACACATGTCACAACGTGGATGGGCTTCAACTGCATCTTGACTTTTTTGTTCTCCACATGGATGCCCTTGAGACACCCTACCGAATGAAAAATGTATACGACAGTAACTAATACGATCAATGGAGACATTAGAAAATGTAAACTAACCATACTTGGAAAAATAAGTCACATAAAAACCTGAGCTCACCACAAACTCATCCTGCCACTGATGCTCTTTCTGGAACCTCTCTGCTGCTTCAGCAAGGCGCTAAAGAAAAGAAAACGAAAGGAATTATTTGTTAAAGCAGTCTGAACTCTCACGCAGACACAGCTTTAATGGAATAAGGTAAGGAACATTTCTAACGTTAAGTAGTTTAGTAGCTAATCTGCGGATCTCCAGAGGAAACAAATTTAATATGTAAACTAGCATTACCATGCATTAGCAAAGATCATTAGCTGCAGCTCTTAAGGATACAAGCTATATTAGTGTCACTCCTGAAAGGGCACATGACTGTTAAATGTAGTTTCACAGTATACGAACAACTGAGAAACAAATGCATTGAATTCACTTTTTATTACCAACAGATCTAAGTCACATTTCCTGAATATGTAATTATCCATTTTTGCTCTTCTCTGACATTTGCTGTGCATTTCTCCAAATGGGCATAGACAATAAATCCACAAAGAAAAAATTAATCATACATCATGGAAAATTGCTTGCAAGAATGAATGATCATATAATGGGAAATGACAGTTTAAAAAAAAAAAAGCATTCATGAACCATTGCAAAAATGAGCTAGAACTAAGTAAAAATGGTAGGATTTATCTATCTGGTGTTTTTTGCTCGTTCATTTTGCTTACGGGCAGGACAATCATGGCAATCATGAAAAGAATAACTTTTGACCAGTTTATTGAGATCAGTCCAATTCTTCATAATCTATACGCTACTGAAGCCCTCCGCATAATAAGCAATTCTATCACGAGAAAACCTCAGCTATTGATAAAACACAATTAT
This sequence comes from Python bivittatus, assembly GCF_059951505.1. Taxonomy (NCBI): domain Eukaryota; kingdom Metazoa; phylum Chordata; class Lepidosauria; order Squamata; family Pythonidae; genus Python; species Python bivittatus. The sequence continues at coordinate 5,399,017 of NW_028277037.1, read as the reverse complement.
TATCCTGTTCTGATCACCCCACACAATAAGCATACATTACATAAATAGAAAAGCTACCATAATATAAATAAAGCATGTCAATGAAGCTGGTAGAAATACCAGACAAATCAGATGTAATAAAACAATGAATAATCATTTCAGAACAGACAGAAAAGGGCCAAAGGAAGAGAATGTTTCTGGGCTGTTTGACATATTCTCATACTTCATAAAGTTTAGGGATAGAAATTTTGCTGTTGTTGCTGCTTTCCATTTGAATGGAAATGTATGTGATTCGCGCTTCCTGAATGCAGCGGCATGCAATTTATTCTTGGATGATTCTTGGGTTCTGCATATAAAATATCCCAGTTTCCATCCCTGATTTTTGCTGTGGAAGGATCCTGGATATTAGAACTAAAATTTGTCTCATGTTAAATTTCCCTTCTTCCTCATCATATCTAAAATATTTACTTTACATCCAGCTATCATAGTTTCATGCAATTCTCTACTACCGTCCTCACGATCCCCAGCCACCCAGAACTTTATGGACTATTGTTAACAAAGGAAAGGAAACTTACACCATATGAGGACAAATAATAAATATTACATATTATGTAACTGTAGCTTCCCAGAGTTCCTCCACAGTCATTAAAACAATTCAGATGTAACAGCTTACAGGGCTTCTGCACCAAACGGTTAGTCTTCTTTACATCTTCAGAACTCTCTTCTCTGACTAGAATCCACCTGTCCTCTCTGTGAATCCTGAGAGGGAAAGCTTAGGGGAAATGATGTAACATTAAGGGGATGCAGGTGTGAAAAAAGTCCTTCATGGTAGTGGCCCCAACACTTCCAAACTGCTTTCTGCTGAAGCTTGTTTGGCCCATATTTACTGGCATGCAGAAAGGCCATGAAGGCCGTTTTCTTTCAGCAAGCATTCAAGGCAAGGGTGGCATTGGATTCCCTATTGGACTTAGTCTGGTTTTATTTATTATTAATGGATTGTGTGGATTTTATTGTGGCTTTTGAAAGTTGTTGACTGTACTGTGGCTTTGATGTTATGGTTGTAAACTGCCAAGAGTTGCAGCAGTAGGTTCTATACAAATACTGGAAATATTAAATATATAAATAATATTTGAGAAAGAGAGAAATCACCAAGCAGAATAGCTCACATTACATAAAGAGATTTATTTCTTTCTTTCTTTCTTTCTTTCTTTCTTTCTTTCTTTCTTTCTTTCTTTCTTTCTTTCTTTCTTTCTCCCTCCCTCCCTCCCTCCCTCCCTCCCTTCCTTCCTTCCTTCCTTCCTTCCTTCCTTCCTTGGCTAAAAGTGAATAAAGAACATGTTTTTTTCTACCAAATAAAAATAAGAACTGTTATGTCTGGAAGCATGTTGGAACTTGGATATATTTTTAGCAGGGCATATTCTGCTAAGATTGTTTCAGTGCTCTATCAAAATGCCTCTGTAATGTATGATATTGTGAATTCCGGCATGGAAGAGAATATATATTTCTATCTCTATTCTGGGCTCTGTGTGTGTGTGTGTGTGTGTGTGTGTGTGTGTGTGTTCAAGTCAGTCTTGCCTTCTGGCAGCCTCCTGGACAGGTCCCTGCAGTTTTCTTGGCAAATTTTTTGAAAGTGGTTTGCCTTTGCCTCCTTCCTGGGCTGAGAGAGAGTGATTGGCCCAAGGTCACCCAGCTGGCTTCATGCCTAAGGCAGGACTAGAATTCACAGTCTCCCAGTTTCTAGCCTGATCCCTTTAACTAACTTTCATTCTGGCCCATATGTTCTATTTATTATACCAGAGGACAAGCTCTGCATATACAACATTCCAGATTACAGTATTTGTAATGGTATGTTGGAAAGACTTTGGGAGACTAGGCAAAGAGACCCTGCCAAGGGAATGGTCAGATAAGACTGCAGCTGGATAGTGGGGGGGTCCTTGAGGAACAGAGGTCATTCTTGAAATCCCTCTCTTTGAAAGAGAGTATGAGACTTGCAAGATTGACGACAGCCTCACAGGGTAAACCAGATAGGAATCACAACCAGATGAGCTAATTCTACTTTATTTAAAGCTACATTGACAGAAACCAAGTCTGAAAGTACAGTTCTCCCCCCCTCCTCCCATCGCCTTTACAGGCCAAGAAACTAGGGAGGGTCTCTTCTGAGACTCTTGTTCCACCCACTATGCAGCTGAGGGCTATGCTGTCTCTTATCTGACCCTTCCCTTGGCAGGGTCTCTTCGCCCAGTCTCCCAAGGTCTTTCCCACACACCATTACAGTATTATTCAGTAAAATTAGAAAAAATCCCCATTTTTTAGAAACCAGAGAAGACAAATAACTGGATGCAAAGACCTTTTGTTGTGCTAGTGGTGTAGGATAACGATAACTGTAAAAAATTGCATCCATTCCTCTGGCCACATTGGCATTGCTGAAATACAGACTCAGGAGGGAAAAAAAATCCCTTTTCCCAGGCCAGGACTACTTAAGAACCCTATGTCTGCTTTTCTTGTTACATTGTCAAAGTAAATTCTTAAAAAAAAAACAGCTAGAAATCAAAGTTTAAGCTTTATATACAGCTGATCTAGATACAGGTCCAAGGGCATCATCCATAGCCTAATTCTGCCTCCGCAAAAAAAGAAAATAATTATACTGGAATCAATTTTTTAGATCAAGAAGGGGATTCCTCTTCTAAAGCATGGATTTCACCTTTTTTTGGCAAAAATAGGACTAGCTTCCTATGTCCAGAAACCATCACCACAGGACAGTCACCTTGTTGGACATAGCCCCAAATGTTTGCTTTAAGAACATATGGTTCACTTTAGAAGTACAGAACTGTAGCTAACATCACAAGCCCAACTTAAGGTTCAGTTATGAGTTTGCTGGTTGTTGGAACAACATATAAACAAGATTGTTTCACTTTAACTCCTTGAGAGTTCTCCAGATTGTTTTCTGCTTCTTATTTAGCAGCAAATTCAATAGGTCTCTTCAGCCCAGTTTAGAGGATAACTCATCGTAATGGCCAGTTTCCAGACTAACAAAGATTTGGGAAATGCTTTTATGAACTTGCATCTATAGCTCCTTTGTTATTAGTGGAGAGACCTGCCAGTTTGCTGCTCCACAGAAAATCAGTAAGAAAGAAAACGAGAAATCTCTGCTCTAATGTACTTTAGGATATATTGGTGATAGATGGGAAACAGTTCAGTTGTTGGTATCCTTGTAATTCCATCCCATACATTTCAATAAATCTTGCTAAAGAGAACTTTATGAGAATCGTGCTTGGAAAACAAATTACTGTGATGGTCAGTTCACAGATTCACAACCACTTCTCTGTTTCTCTATTATCGGTGAAAATAACTACTTCCTTGCTGGTTGATAGGGAAGTCATTATAAAGAAACCAAGAAAGCCTCTGCCCAAATATATTAGGGGATAAATGGATTCTAAGTCAAAAATAGTTTAGTTGCTGAAATCTTGGAACCCAATCCCTTTCATCTTAATAAACCTTGCTAATGAGAACTTTGTGAGAATTTTACTTGGAAGAGTTCTTTCAGTTTTAGGCAGACACTGAAGAGCTTTACAGATTTATTTCACTATTCTTGTATGTTCTTAATGTATTGTGCAAAAAAAAAAAAAAAAGACTATGTGGAGGATAGGAATTGAGATAGAGAGCAATAGATGACCGTCATTCAGAACAACTTCCACAAAACAGTGACATCACTATCTAATATGAGTTTGGATGTTATTGGTCCATTTTTACCATTTGATTTATCATTTTTTATTTTCCTGTGTGCACTAAATTGTAAGTGGCTTAGAACCTTGTTTAGATTAAGCAGCATAGAAATAGCAGTAAATAAAAATACATACTTCTCATATATTCCAATAAGTAATCCCTTACTCAAAACAGTCTTTAGAAATTGCAAATGTAATTTCTACATGCCATCATTTTTTAATATGCACACATACATTTAATAAGCAGAATCTTATGTTTCTTCAGCAATCTATAATTCAGTGAACCAGCACTTCTTAATGTGGAAACAATTATCCTTTGAAAATGCTATCGTTGCCTTTAAGTCAGTTCTGGTCCTCAAATGCAGACTGAGAAGAAAGTGGAAGGAAACTGGGGTGGGATTTGTCTGAATTTTTCCAGCAGAGTTGCTATCTCTTGATGAGTACAAAAATCAACCATGAAATGTAAAGAACAAAGTGAGAAGATGCATGTAAGTTGTAATATTTACTGGGTGCACCTTCTGAACTTTCCTGTTCACTTTGGAGAGAGATATGAACGTTGAGCAGAAAAAAGAAAAGAAAAATAGCCATATCATCTGTCAGCCTGAAAACTGGCTAGCCACTGCAAGGTTGGCCTCTGTGTCCCAAGAGTGTGTCACTAATCTATGAAAAGGTTTTGATGTACTGCCATCTAAAGAGAGAGAAAAAACAGGGAGAAACTTTATCTGATCTATAAAGTGCAGCTCCCAAGGAGGTTTATTCATCTTCAAACCTTCACAATATTTTGGTCATGTCTTTATCTCTCCTTGACCAGCGTGCCAATCTGACAGCCCGTGTGATGTTGAAGGCATCCCATTTTTATGCAAGGACAGTCCTTTTGTGCTTTTTACAATTGTTTCCTTTTAATGCATTGAAATATGTCCATTTGAACACCCCATACCAGTCTGGGCTACATTTACATTATGTGAAAAGAGAGTCTCATTACATCTTGGTCAAAAATCAGGAGGAGTCTGGTAGCACCTAATCCTAACATATTTTATTAAAAATCATAAGCTTTTGTGAGCTGAAGGTCGCTTCATCAGATGAAGATGTGGGTCACAAAAGCCTATGTCTTTTAATAAGATGTGTTAGTCTGAAAAGGTGTTTCCAGTCTCCTCCTGATTTTTGGCTACAATAGACTAACATGGATTTCCTCCTACAATTTCTACATCTGTGACAGTAAAGATAGACACCAACCTATTAGAAAGATGTCTTCTAAAGAACCTGTTATATACGCAAGACATGGGGACATCAAAGAATACTTGAAACAGTCAGCAATGTTATAGTAATACTTCAGTGCATAATTCCTTCTTATTTAACAGCCAGTGTTGGCATTCTCCCTTTCCTTGACAAGTTCTGTTCTCAGCCATCCTGCTTCACACTGATGTGTGTCTGCAGTGGACCTCACTTCTGAAGATGCTGGAAAGAGATGTAAGAACAGTGTCATGGAAGGCAATTCTCCTAGCGGTCAGAAATGCTCCATTTTCTCATGGATGAGTGAGCACCTCAAGATTTGCCTGACCTAGAAAGCAATTACAATGTTTGTCTCACCAGGTTAAGGGCAGAGTGCACCCATTTTTTCTTGCGGCTTGCTGACTTAAATGCTTTGACCCCACTTTCCTTTTCGTGGCGCCAAGTAAGCAACAAAGACCTATTGTTTTGTCCTGATTAATTCTTCCCGACAAGCATTAGCGCAAGGCTCAATTAAAGTGAAATAGAATCCTAAATCCTGGAGCATTAAAATGTCCTATAAAGAAATATATTTCTTCCAGTAGAATGGGATCATTAGAAACCCATTATACATACATGAAGCAAAAACCATACAGTACAATACCAGCACTGCAGGCTCCACCACGGAATTTGGAATCCTTTTTCCTAGTGAATTAGATTATCGTCATAAAATGCGTTAAATCTACACAGCATGTGGCGAGGCAAATTAGATCTAAAAGCGGCTCTACTAAGAACATTTTTGCTTAAATAATCATGTGGCCTTAGCTGAAAGCGCTAAGGTAAGACAGCTCACTCTGCCTAGTTATTTTCAATTCTTTTTATTTTTTACGTTTATATCTGACAATGTAAACGTGAAAGGAATTTTACAACACAGTTCTTTTATTTTTTACATTTCCGGGAAAGCCCTAAAAGTGTGCCTTCACTCCCTTCCTTCTTACCTTCCCCACCAATTTTCAACTTTATATCCCATTATATAAAGAATATTTTGCATCAACTCTCATCGAACATACTTAAAAACCCAGGAATGCTTTTATGCAGTGTTGGCCAAACTTGGCCACTTTAAGATGAGTGGACTTCAACTCCCAGAATTCCCCAGCCAGCATGGCTGGCTGGGGAATTCTGGGAGTTGAAGTCCACTCATCTTAAAGTGGCCAAGTTTGGACAACACTGCTTTTATGTATACACGAGGCAACCCCATATTTTTGTGGCCTCCAGAGTTCCTGCAAATCAGCCCAGTGAAATTTGGCAGCAAAACCACTGATTTGGGGCCACATGATTTCTCATAAAGGGCAGAACACACATTTCAAGGGTCTACGACTCTGTTCACTTCAAATGGCTGAAAGGTTTAGCTCTGTCCACCACATGGTATCACTACATTACTATACCCATTCAGTACAACCCACAGAGACTGAATACAAGAAAACTGTGCCCCAAAAATCACAAAAAAAGGTTGACCTTCCTTGTTCTACCTAGGAGAATCCATAAGTAATGGAAGATAGCTGTGCCAGCTAATTATAATCTATACAGAAACAATATTTTTCTCCACAGGTATAAAGGGGTAACAATAGAAAGGCACACACGTCTACATTCCGGGAATAACCCACCCAAAATGTTTGGAACCAAAAATGAATACATTGCAAGTTAGTCAATTTTCTTCAAAATTCCCCTTTGTTTCACTGCAATTTGCTTTAAAGACATTTCAGGCTGATTACAAGTGATTATGTGAAGATAAGATCACTGAGAAAAAAAATAATCAATTTAGTGTTCCCGTCATCCAGAAAGTCAAAAGCAACTTTCCACCAATCTTTGAAAGTTGTCTTTAAGGTAAAGATTCTTATCCAAAATGTAAAGAAATAGGGTTGTGATTTATCCCTATAGGTTGAACAGAAAGGTCTTGCATATGTAATGGCGGTAATGTTTTCCTAGCTAAATAATTAATAGCAATATATGAGAAGCTGTTCTGTATTTGTAGAAGAAATTTCTTGTAGAAATTTAGAAAGGGCTGCCCTACAAACACATACAATTACACATTTGACATTAGCTGTCTCTTCTCCTTAATATATTTGGTTGAATATAATATTTATGTGCAATTTATGAGTGAAATCTCATTCTCATGTGCCTACACAAACTTAGGCTATCTCCCAAAAAGGCTGACACAGACTTCTTGCAATATTTTATGCAATGCAAGGCATTAATGTTTCATGGAATTTTTATCATATTTCCACAGACAATTTTCTCCCACAATACTAGAGGCAGAAAAGTATCTTAATGTGAAGAATGAAACAGAAATATATATGCCTGTTCAATTTTGAATAAGATACTGCTTAGCACATGAAGCACGGTAAAATATCTACAATATTTTTAATGAAGTAATGTGCTACTTGCTTGTAGCTTTGCACTCTTTATGTGAATATTAATGAGTAATTCACAATGCAATCCTATGTGTACCTACTCAGAATTTACCACCAGGTAAATCTGTATTGCATTGTAGACTAAAAGGACACACACATATACACTTTAAGATGAGTAACTGTTACGGATTCATCTGAATCCTCCTAGCCAGAGACTGAAGCAGTAGACCAGATCAGACCAGCCACAAGCCTGTGGAGCCAGCAGGTAGACATCTGTGTCAGCTTCAGGAGGCAATGAGTCTGAGAAGGTAAGACCTGATTCAGACAATGAGGAGCCAGATTCATGCAAGATGGCTCTCCCAAGAACACACAGCAGTTACAAAGGGTTGAACAAAGCTGATGAGTACTTCTTCTTGAGCGGAAGGGGTTTAGCAGCACCCCCTTCAATGACTACACATTCCGTCCTCATCACCCTAACTTGTCTAACTTCTTCAGCCATATCCATATAGTCTTCTTTTCAACAAATGTAAAATTGGTTTGCCATTCCGTCTTTTCACGTTTGGTTTTTGATTTTCTTCTTCTAGGTGGGTTGTCTTCTCCACTGCCTGTAGAGCACATCTGCCCTCAATCCTTACTTGTAGCTTCCTCCTGCACTTCCAGCAAGAGTGACCCTACCCAGAGCGTTGATCTCAGGATCACTGAAGCTATTAAGCCCTCCCGCTGCATCACGGGACTAATCTCTTGAGAGGGAGGTTCCTACAAAATTGATATAATCTGCATGAATCTAAACCAGACTAATTACCCAGAAGATTGAAAACTCAGTCTTAAAATTGATCATCAATTTTGATTAGCATTCCAGTGACACAGTATACTCTACCCCTCCTCTTGCCAGGAATGGCAGAAATTGAGGGCTTACAGTACTATGACCATCCAATCATCAAAATGTTTCAGAGAGGTCTGTGAGATGAGAGACTACTACAGCTACGGCATTTTTCAAGGGAGAGCAGAAAAGAGTAAGTAATAGTCTCGCAAATGTGTACTGACAGGCAGCAATAGCATCTTCAGTTTACAGGGTCATCTCTGCTTCTTGCTTTGAAGAAAGGGCATTCAAGGCATCTTCTTGATGTGGCAGGAGGCATCACAATGGGGAAACTTCAGACCATTTCTTTCATACTGGAAATGTCTCCATGTTGTTCCCTCTTTTGGTTTGACGTGGTTGCATTTTTGCACACACAGTCCCTTGATTTTTAAAAAAGTGAATGCATATTATCATGATACTAGAACAGAAAAACTTAGGATACAACTAGCTCAATTTCCAGGCCTTACATAATAAAGCAGGATTAGCCCTGTATTTAAAGATGAATGATGACCCTAAATTCAAACCTCTAGTTGCTACTGTCTCAATTCCTGCTGTCTGTCAGGCTCGCTAATGAGAGCTTGGTAGAATTTCCCAGAGATTCACCATGGCTTGACTAAGTTATAGGTTTATGTTCAACTTAAGACTCTCAGACCCACATGTTGTAGCCAGGGAAGAATCTTTACTATATGCTAAGAAGAAGCTACTAAAACAGTTTTATTATCAACCAGTGAGAGAAAGAAATTACAATCCCCTTTTAATACCTTCTGTAGTGTAATTCTAGCACTTCTTTCTCCCATCCCTCCAATGGTTCAAAAGACTTTTTACCCTGTGCTTCTCAACTTTGAACCTAGGCAACGGCTGACTGTTGACAGCGGTGACAGCATTGTCTTGATCAACCCCAGCTCTCAACTTAACTCATACACTGACAAACTGAAAACTCTGCATGAATCTAAACCAGGCTAATTACATAGAAGATTGAAAACTTGGTCTTAAATCATCATTTTTAATTAGCATTCCAGTGATACAATATACTCTATCTCTCCTCTTGTCAGGAATGGCAGAAATTGAGAACTTGCAGTACTATGACAATCTGATCATCAAAATGTTTCAGAGAGGTATGTAAGATGAGAGAATACTACAGCTACAGCATTTTTAAAGGAAGAGCAGAAAAGAGTAAGTAATAGTCTTGCAAATCTGTACTGACAAGCAGCAATAGCATCTTGCAAGAAACAGCTTATCCAGCTGGGGGAAGATATTACTCCTTTTAACATAAAATTCATTTCTTATATTCAATACTCTTTAAAAAAACTGTTACCAATCTATGCTACTATAATTCAATCAGCTGAAAAAAAAGGAGACCATTTTAGCTGGTATGTCATGTCACTATAAGTATTGCTGAACATTTAGTAGCAAATAAGGCAAGGATAAAGTTTTTAATAAAGTTACTTGTTTTAACCACTGTTGCTCTCCTAGATTTGAACCAGACACTCCTTATTCATGCTATTGGCCATTACATGCCAGCTAATCATTCACCAGATCAACTGATTTACATTAAAAAAAAAATACAAATTCCTTTCCCTAATTCAATTTGCTGAAGGTCACCTAAGACAGGATTAAAGGTAACAATGGAAATTCTACTGAGATAGATGTTTGGGTGAAGTTTGAAGTATTCTGACTTTCTACACCTATGCTGTTTATTAGGGACATTTTATGATAGCTGCCAAGGTTAGTTCCTCTGACAAGCTCTGTATTATTGATACCGCTCACGTTGGGTTTTTTGCTGTTTTGGGGACCACAGGATGAAAAAAATGCAAAGACAAGCAACAGTAGCAATGTGAGAAGATACTTCTACAGAACATTTCCCCCTTCTAGGTCACGATCTTACTTTCTCTTTCAAAATTCTGACTGATCACAGCATTCTCACATCACTCAACTCCTTATTGCTCTGAGAACAGGGCAACCAGTTGCAAATGCACAAGGATTTACATCTTCAAAAGGATTTAGGGGACATAAAGTAGCCTTTAAAACCTTTCACTCCATGACATCAAAGCAGTTTATTAGCAACCACAGTGCTAATAGAGGAAGTTAAAAAAGCCTAGGTAGTGGTCATGACCTCATGATCGAAACCCCACCTGTTTCGTGCATGTGTCGATATTACACACACATACGAAGGGGCAAGGCTTTGATTGTGGTTCCAAGCCACATCTTGCCTTTTTAGACCCCTCTGCAGGTGTTCCTGATTAATAATATGGATCACATAGTGTCATAAACTGTCAATTGCCCCACTGAAATATCAGACACACATGTTTGTTTGTGGCTTTGAGTTATTGTTGATTCCTGGCAACTACCTGGACTAGTCCTTGAAGTTTTCTTGGCAAGATTTCAGAAGTGGTTTGCCATTGCCTCCTTCCTAGGGCAGAGAGAGTGACTGGCCCAAGGTCACCCAGCTGGCTTCATGCCTAAGGCAGGATTAGAACTCAGGGTCTCCCAGTTTCTAGCCTGGTGCTTAACCACTACAGCAAAGTGACTCTATTACATGATTGTACAGTACCATAATTCTGATGCTGTTTACAAGACCATACAGAACAACTCTATCTTCATTTAAAAGTCCATCTGAATTTCAAGCATTTCATAGACCTTGATACTAAAAAAACAGTAGAGATTTTTTTTTTTTTAATTACACCACAAATATAGCAGTTTCCTGGCTATACTGATAATTATGGAATATTTTTTCTCGGCTGCCATATATTTATTTATTTATCAAATTGATATGGCTGTCCATCTCACAAAAAGTGACACCAGGCAGTGTACACCAAGCCAATCAAACAATATATAAAATAAACATTGCCTAAAAAATTATATAATAATTACTAAAAAACATTAAAAGCTATAAAAGGAGAACTAAAACAGAAAAAGAAAATAATAGACAGAGGGATGTTGATAATACTGGAGCTACCTCACTAATTCACCCATTCCCTGGCATGAATTAGATATATATTTATCTTGTACTGTATTGTAATTGTTTCAACTGTTACGATTGTTCACTGTCCAGAGTCACTTATTTGAGATGGGTGGCTATAGAAATTAAGATAAATGAATAAATAAATAAATATCCCTTCCATCTGTATATTATTTATTTATTTATTTTTATAATATTTTTATTGAAATGTTAAGGATACATATTTAAAAGTTAGAAATAGAAAAGAAAATTTGAAATACGAAATATAAAGAAAAGGAAAAGAAAAGGTGAAGTAAAGTAAAAGAAAAAAGGTATGAAAAATAGATAACTTCCAATCTATCTCTGGTCTTAATAAGGCTATCATAAGTGCTAGTTTTTAATACATTAAATAAGAATAATTCTTTGTCTAATATATCCCATTACATTTATAATCTAATCTTCAAATCCCCATGTAAGCTTCACCCCACCTGCATTTTGCAAATAGTCCATCAATGGTTTCCATTCTTTAAGGTAGTAATTGTTTGAGTTTTCTTTTAATAAGCAAGTCAGTTTGTCATTTTCTGCCATGTCCATCAGTTTTAACAACCATTCTTGTATTGTTGGTGGTGTCTGGGTTTTCCAAAATTGTGCATAAAGAAGTCTTGCTGCGGTAATCATGTATTGAGTAATTCTAATAAGATGCTTTCCGATTTGAAAGTCCATTATCCCCAACAGGAATAATTCTGGTTTAAATGGAATCTGTATTTGTAGTATGCTCTGCATCAACATTTGTAATTGAATCCAACATTTCTTTGCAATTTTGCATGTCCACCACATATGGTAGAATGACCCCTCTTGTTGATTACATTTCCAACAAATGTTGGAAATGTATGTTATTTATTTATTACTTGCATGCTGCCTCTTCTTGAGAATCTAGGCAGCCTACAATAAATACAACAAAAATACAATACAATAAAAACATTCACAAAATATAAAATTCGTACAGAGTTAAAAACCATCAAACGTTACAATAAAACTATTAATACAGTATAAACTGCAGAAACAAAACCCCAAAACAAAACCCTGGGCTGATCTTGCTGTTCAAATACCCTTGTGAGAAGGACTGAGAATTTCACAGAAGGACATCCAGGCAGGGAAACATCTGCCTTCCAGATGTTCCAGCGGGAGGAGGCTGCTACTGAGACTGTCATTTCCCAGGTCTTAAGCCCCTCTTACAGGGTCAGCACCTATAACTTCCTCTCCCTGCAAGATCACACAGGGCTACTCAAAGATGCCAACTCCAAAGCAAACCCACACTTTTTCAATCGCCTACTGCCACTTCCTTCACAGTAAACAATTCTGTAGAAATATTAACTAGGAAAGAAATTATTAGCACCTCCAGAAGCAGACTAGATATCAATCAAATTACTTTGCCTTGTAATATATCAAAGCTACGTTCAGCTGATGGTTTAAGACTTCAAAGATGTAGCTTGCAAAAACAAAAACACAGGGATGGCATTCACCTTTGATTCCAACTTGCAAATGGAAAATTCCACAGCTGGCAAATTACAGCCCACTTTGCAACTCGGCTTGATTTATTAGATAAAAGTAAACAATACCTTGCGCCTCATTTCTGTATCTAGATTTTTATGCTATCTCCCAACACTAATAAAAAAAATCAGGTTTACCAATTAGCTCTCCTTTCTGAATATCTGCAGATGTGTAATTATGTATACTAGGAATAAATTGTTTTAGTATAAAAGGATTCTTCTCTACAAAAGAGATTAATTACTAGACAGAACAATAGCACATTTCAGCTTTCCATCACAGATGCATAAAGTGTGGCTATTTAATAGGGATTAAACTTCATTAAGTTTGTGCAAATTTAATTGCTGAAAGTATATTTGGATAGCAGTTCGAGATTTCCATGCATATAACATGGCATACTAACTTCATTCTGAGTTCCACTCCATCTGATTTACTTTCAAACAAATATAATTAAGGATTTGGACGGCAGCTTTAAATGATATCTTACTGAATAAATATAGCCATGCCTCATATTGATATTCAATGGAATTGGACTTTCAGAACGGAAGAAAACAAAGCCTTTAATTATGCATTTCTGATTAGATCCCAAATGTCTTTCAGTTCAGCACCTTACTTCTCATATTCCTGGCTTTAAATAAGATTATAAAAGCAGTGTCACGAAGAAAATCAATTTTACAGATAGTTTGAGGGACTGTGCTTCTTCTATACAACTTCTCAGACTTGTCCTCAACTCATACTAGCAGTTCACTGGCTTCCTCAAATCCTGGTACATTTAAAAGAAGGTTTCTATTAAATCCAAAGGTGGATTTATGGATGCGTCTGGAGCGTAGGTGGATTGCACTGATCATCTTGGGGGAAAAAATGATGCTAGAGATTAGCATTATCTTTGCAATATGCCAGCTTACTGCTCATTTTTTAAAAAAATTAAAATAATAATTACAGTCCAGCAGGGGAGCAAACCTGGCTGGCATCATAGAAGATACCTCAGGCATACTGTGCCTATGAGTACCACATTGCCTAGCTCTGATTTAATCCAAATCTAAACATTAGAGCATCAGCATCATTGTTCAACAAGCCACCACAGTAAGACAAAACACATGATAGCTAAGTCCTACTACTAGAAATCAGGAGTTTTATTTTTCCAGCCAATATCATTCACCTTTTTCCCCTTAAACCCTCTTCTGTCCATCTCTGGCATTATCTCCTTTCAACAACCAAAGTGTGATTTGTCCAACACCTGGAGAAATTTCTGAAGAGCAATTAGTCCTAAAAGAAGGGAGATTAATGTTAGCTGGAGTTTAGAGCTGTGACAACAGCCTGGGTATATTAATGCTGTTTTCCAGCAAAAGGTGTTTAATTAGGAAGTCTCACATGTTGTTGCATATAAAAAAAAAGAGAAAATTCTCAGCTTCTAACACAAGGAACATCCCCAAGCACTGAATCATCTTCTTACATACAAAGCAAAGCCTTTTTAATTGCTGCTTCATTTGGGGTGTGTAACCAAATTTGGAATCCCCAGTTGTCAATAGGAGATTCCATTTTGCCTGGCCATACACTTACAACATTTGGGGAACCCAAGACTGAACAGACAATTGAACATTATTGTCATAAAAGGGGAATGGTTTTCATTGAACAGCAGCCCTTTTGGGTACTATATACCCCTGGCTGATGGGAAGCATTTCTACTTTTCCATTTCAGACAATAAAATCACACTGTGTACTGAAAATGAACAGCTGTAAGCAGAGACAACCTAGGGTAGATAAGCACCATGAGTACGGTGCATGTTGGAGATATGCAGACAAATCGTTTTGTAAGAAACGCTGAATAAAATTGTCTGATTATAGTGTGAAACACCTAACAAGCGTTAGAGCATGCAAAAACTTTATATTAGGGCTGATTGTCATAGTTGGCACCCACATTCCAGAACAGATCAAGGTAGTTTGGAACAGGCTTCCATTTCCCCAAGAAAGGTAGGATGGATCTCTAGACTATCCCTTTCTGAGGTCCTCCAGAAAGCTCTAGTTGCAATTGATTCCGCTGAAGCTCAAGTATGCCTGGAATGAAGGCATCACACCAAAAAGAGAAGGAAAGGATGGGAGGGGCAAACACCCTAATGGAGAATGAGTGCTGAATTCAGTGATTGATAACTTTATTTCAGCAATCAGACCTCTGTTACTCCCTCTAATCTTGAGGGAAATGGGACAAGGGACATCCTAGGATATTGAGCTTCACTTTTACTGTTCATTCCAGCTTACCATTCTGCCAGTTCCTCATCCTTACCAGTTGTATAATGTCTGTGTCTGAATGGTCTCTGTCCATCCCACCAGACCCAGCAGGATGGCTATGCTCCATGTCCTATTCCCCCACCCCACCCTCTAAAGCACTGTCATCTAGCAGAACCTAGAAAGCATTCCTTCCCTGCCACTGTCCTTGCCCTACAGAATAGCAACTCCCTTATGATCTAGAGGGCCCCAACCCTGTTAATCTTCCAGAAAGCCTTGAAGACCTGGCTTTTCCCACAAGACTGGAACCAAGTTGTTAGCTGAGCCCAGCATGTATGGAACTATGAGCGCGTGATAGTTTCTAGGGGCCTCAGTTACATTGCATTACTGGGATTTTTTCCAATGTATTACTAGGTTTTATATTTTCATTATGAGCTACCTAGGTGAATTGGGTGGCTGTATAAATTTTATAAGTAACAATTTTGCGAGTTGCCTTGGCTAGCTTGTTAGCTTAATAACTGTTAATGACATCCTGCATTCAGGAAAGGCATCAATACGCTTCTTCGCTATCTCTTCTCTTTACGCAATTATTAGCAGTCGCATTTTTAATCAAGCCAAGAATTGATTTTGTCTTTAACCCAATAATCCCCTCTTTAACCAACCAAATGACTGAATTTCCAGATAAATTCAAGGAATGAAGGAATTATAAAATTCCTTCCATATGAATGACCAAAAAAAACCAAAAATGCAGTAAATACCATGAGATGTATTAACATTAAATTTTCGATACTTAAAGTGGGATGATGGAAGCATGGATGATTCCTAGCTCACAGGAAGACAAATATGCCTTTTATTACAGAAAGCCGTCCTCTTCTTTTTCCTTCTTAAAATCTCATATGGCAGGCACCTTCCCAACAGCTACTCGAGCTGTCAAAATTATAATGGCCGTATAGTAGTGAATAACATCTTGACTTCGCACTGTCAATCTGAGCCTCAGATGGGAAGGTTGACAAGTGACACCTAACGCACTTTTTTTTTCATTTTTTTTTTTTTTTTAATTTCAAGAAGAGGTGTTTGCCATTTAATTGAGGCAGAGGATGACAGTTCAGAAAAGAAGAAGGTACCTGTCTGGCAGAATCTGACACAGTAGCGATGACAGTAAATGTGATAAAATAGTCTATGCAAGGTACGTTTAAATGCAGCATTAAACCTTAAGGGTTACCTTCATTGGGAAATGAAGGCTTCAAAATGATCATCTTCTATTTTAAATGCTGACATGCAAATGCTGCACTTTTTAAAGCCAGTTGTCAATACCTGCCAACAAATCCTTAAGTTTTCCAAGTTTGGTTGGCGTTACCCACTTTTTCGCACAGAATAAGATGCTTTACATGCTCGGATATCACAATGCCCAAAACAAAAGCACCATATGATCCCATTATTTCATTTGGATTCCCCCCCCCCCATTGTGACTTAATGTGTATATCTGCAAAAAAAAGGAAGTTGGGTCAAAAAAGTCAAGATGGTGGCCACAACTACACATTCTAAGCCCTAACCCATTTTTATAGCACAACGTACATTAAAAAAACATGTAAAAAAGCTGCCACCTTCACTTTTTTGCCCACCCCTGTGAATGCCCCTGCCACTGGAGCATATCAGTTGCTTCGAAGGACAACCAGATGCAAATACCAAACGATACTGAAATGCACCATTTCAGAAATTATTTTCAGAAATGTTTCAAGTTCAGCTAAAAGGCAAGTAGAACAAATCACAAGCCTGGGGTGGCGGTGGGGGACGAACCTACAGACCAATTGTGAAACTGGATTAAGGAAATCTATTCCCAGGAAGGCTACAGTTAGACCAAGAAAAAAGAGGAAGGAAATATTGCTCAAAAAAATTGAAGGAGAGGTCGGGTTGCAAGCTTGCTCCCAATTTGTAAATCGAGATTTGTAAACAGCTGATACACTTGCACTGTTCCTTCCTGAGATATAAAATCAGTGTCCTGAAAGACCAAGATAATCCTAACCTTCTTTTCATCTTCAGACATGTTCCCATATAGTTTCTTAATTACATTGCTTGTAGCAGCACACCCTCAGACACATTCTTTGGCAGGCAATCTTCTTTTCTGCATATATCATATATGTCCAGTTGCCCTTCCCTGGATTTATCTTCTTAACCTGTAGATTGCTTCCCATCATTCATTCAGTCTAACTGAATGCAACAGTTTTAATAGAAAAGTCAGATGACAAATGAAGCTACTAGTCAGGAGACCCATAAACAAAACCTACAGGCTTTTGGGCTTGGTTTTCCAATTCACTTTCAGCAACATGTTGGAAACCAAGAAAATGTTTTAACTCTTCAAATTCCCCCAAGTTATCCTCCTGAACATCACTAGCATGGAGATGCGATGTTGAGCATGCCCTTTCATGAAATCTCAAGGGAGAGATCTTGAGATGTCAAGCAGTTTTTATACTACAGCTATTCCCAGACTGGTCCCCTACAGGTTGGAAACCACTTTTTTGAATTGTTGGAATTATAATATGGCCTACGTGGACAGAACCAACTGGAGTTGAGCGGGCAATCATTTGAATAAATAAATAATAAAGCAATTCTGGTTATACAAACATGCATTGTCAATACATAAGCACAATTTGATATTAGCATCATTTGAAAAATGTTACACTGTTAGTAACATTCTAATTCAAGCTTCCAGGCATCTTAGAACACAATACAAGGGGTTGGCACAGGAGCGAAGCTTTGGTCCATGAAAAACACGTTGCCCTTTCTGTAATCCTTAATTTGCTTTTTCTATTTGTTTCCTAAATGTGGAAAGACTAAATTTGGTGTTCACAACTCCTTGAACTTGCTAGATGCAAGCTAAGTATCACGGCATGAAAATCAATACACCGGTATATTACAATTGGTGCATTAAGGACTAAAAAGGAGTAAAAAATTATCTCACATACAGAATAGGCAATTTGGTCTCTCTGTTCTTCTCCCCAATTGTTCACTGTCTACAGCACTCTGATAGAGCTCTGACAGCAATATGAGGTAATACAGACTGTCACAATACACAATTATATAAATGCACAGCTCGGGTGAAAGCATGGGCTCCAATTTCTTCTTTTATTTATTCAATTTACCTCCTAGCCCATGTGGCATAAAAGTGAAGGTGCTGAGTTAGGATTGGGAAGATATACATTCAAATCCATCTTTGGCCATAAAAACTTACTAGGTGAGTTCGGGCTAATCATTCTCGCTCAACCCAACCTCATGGAATTACTGTTCAGGGAGATTAAAATAAGGAAGATCCCTATGTAACTTGCTCTAAGTTCCTGGAGGAAAGTCAGGATAGAAATATAACCAAAAATGCGTCTTTCAGTTCAAAAAGTATACAAAGGAGCTAATAATTGTACAGAATGCATTAAAGGAAAACTAATTTTAATGATAAAATTAACAATCAATGATGTTAATTAAAGCATCTGTTTAATCGACATCAGATTTTTTAACTTTATTTTTAGGGCTTATTGGCTCATATGATTTGGTCATGTTCCTTCATGGTCCATTTTTGATCTCAAGTTATTACATTAACATAATCTGGGGGGGGGATTTACAGTTGTTAAAAATGTAAATGGGTTGCTGAACTATACTCCAAAAATGTGAAGTCTGACATTTTATGCAGAACTTTGGCTCTATTGAGCCTGGGAATCAGCTAAGAGTTATTCTACATGCGTGAAAAGTAAATCAACACCCCAGATATCAAAGAACAGATTCAAAAGATGTGTTCCTTGTTGGTTCTTAAAATGTTTTTTTTTTTTTAAATCTAAATGAACCAGTGGAATAATATGTTTATATATGGTGTAGATTTCATTAAATAATAAAGATTGAAATACTTATATATCCATATCATATAGATTTTTTTCTTTTTTGGTTTTAGTTCGTTTTTTTCTATCATCCATCCATCCATCCATCCATCTGTCTGTCTGTCTCTGTCTATCTATCTACCCACCTACCTACCTACCTATTCTCTCTGATTGCATCATCACTGTTGTACTGTTTTTATTTTTGTTTGGTAAAATCACTATAAAAACAGATTTCCTAAACCTGGAGAGATTCAGGAAGGCTTTCCTGCATGCCAAATTAGTCTCTCCCTAATTAGGGAAGGATGGATGAATCATCAGAAGAGACTGTTCTACAGCTCAAATATATAGCTTGATGCACATGTGGGGTCCGTGGCCATTATGTGGATCGGAAATCCTGAGCCACATGCCTTAGGTTGTCCCCACAACCTCATTGTGGACCCTGAAATTCCCCATGACAAGAAGCACAGTGTAATGTAATGGCACACCAAAGATCACCCCAGCTAGCTCAAAATGAGACAGATGGATGGCACACTAGCAGTGTCCCTACACTACCCCAGCCACTCCAACAGAGCAGCACATTCTCCAACTTAGAAGAGTGTCAGATGGAGCGTCTTGTCAATGAGAAGGAATTCATATTGACCAGAGCTACCTTAAGCCCCCATTTTCCAAACCCTGCTTGCTGAACCATCAAGTAACCCAGCCAATAGCTGTGTGAGAGATGAATTCTTCCTTCTTAGCTCAGCCCACTGTCCATTGATACAAGCCAGATCAGCTTTTTAATTCAGGATTAAGTCAGGGAAAATAGTTGTTTTATCATCAATTGACCTGGAATTGAAAAGAAGTAACTTTACATAGGAGGACTATCTCACATTCCCTTTCTCCGCGTGACCACAAGTGATCTGCCCTCCTTTCCCTGCAATGGTCAGGTTGCAGCCTCTTCCAGTATCTCCCCCAGCCTGATATTCCTTCCATGACTGCTCCCAGACCGCTCCCCATACCCTATTCATTTTCATCTCCTTGATGCAACTCTTAATATTAGTAATCCCAGTTCCTCTCCACCATTTAAAAAAAAAAAAAAATGAAAGAAAGCATCTTGGTACCTTGGATATTTGTACCTAAACAGACAGAGTGCTTTGCATCTACCCCACTCAAGACATTCTTAGAAGTTCTGCCCAAACACTGGTGAGTTCCCCACTCCAAGACAGCTTTTTTCCTAAGCTTAGAATTCTAACCTCAGAATGGCTTTGACCAGTGAAGCAAAGTCAGAGATCTAGCCTGGCAAAGAGGCTCTTCTCTCTGGGACATCCTGAGTTTCTTGGGTGCTATAAGCCACAGGGAAACTCCCCCAGCTTCATCTCACAGGGTTCTTAAGGAAGAATTTCAGTGAGGAGAAGAGAGGAGGGGTATTGTGCATACATGGGAACACACTGCAGAAATCCCGTCTCCTGTAGAGGAGAAGCAGCAATTTGCACTCTATGAGCAAGGATAGCCTTGTCCCTGGTGGTGATATTGCTTTCTTCCACAGCTGGTCAGAGTCTGAGAAATTCTGTATTTTATTCCTGGAAGGATCTGAATCAATGCTGCTGAATATGTTTAGGCTGCTTTAGCCAAAGGGCCCTCTTGATTTTTTACTGTATGTATGGTTAGAGTCTTAACAGTCAGGTGTTGCGATTACATATATGCTCTGCTCTTGGGTAGAACTGTAGTCAATATTAGCTCAGCCCTTGATGGATGAGCCATCTATCATTTCCCCACCATCGTAGCATTTTCTGCTTATGTGCTCTTCCATTCACCACCCAGGTTAAGCTTGTGTACAAGACGAAAGCTATTTGGTATGAAAACCACAGCGTCTTTCCAATTCTATCCTAAAGCACATACAGAATTGCTCTCTTAGCAATTGATCTTTGAAAATAATATATTTCCCTTGCCAGTTTAATAACTGGAACAAAATAAACACCCCCTGACTCCTTCATCTTTTCATTTCAAATGACATCTTAGTGAAAAAGTCTCTGATGCAAATTAAATGGGAGGTGATCACTGTTCCAAGATTGTCTGCTTTTCATTTTGAGTGGAAAGTGTCAAAGACCTTCACGGGCACCACCACTCCCATTTAGCAGAGATGCTAGTAGATTATTTATTGCATAAAGTTCTTTTCAGACTGGGATTAAGATATTCTAAAACTCCCAAGAGGACAATTCATCATAACACAGTACAGACTGTATGAATAATAGAGGTTCACAATAGGTCCTGCTGACCCAAGAGAGAAAGCGTTGGGTGAATCGAGGTTATCCACTTGATGTGAAGATATCAGATGTGAACCACAACTGTCAATCAAGTATTAGAGGGGAAAGCATCATGAATATGTAACAGGGAATAAGCAGATTGGCTTTGGTGCCTATATTCCCAAGAACTAAGAGCGCACCTTGTTGTATGTGCTGATTCTGTCATAGCTGTAGTTCCTGCTTCTATACAGGGAAAGCAAAACCGTGTAATCACAACTGTACAGCTTCCAGTCTTCGCTAATGAGACCTGGAACATTTCTCTCTATTGCCTATCTATATGCCTGCTTTTTGCTCATACCACTTCCTAAATGACAACCATTTTCATTTAAGGTATAAGTCGGGAAGTATATTGATTTTACACTCAACCCCTTAAAATGAAATCGTTACTGTAATTTTCAGCTTAAAATAGTGATCTCATTTTCCAAATGGCCTTCTTTTTGGAAGAAAAGTACCCCACCCATGTGGTGAATGAGATAATCAGAGCAAATAAAAATGTTCCACGGACGTATTGTTTCTAATGAATTATTTTCAAATGAAATAATTGTGATCTAATGAAGATGAGAGAACCCTGCACCAGAAATAGATTTCTATCGCATCTTAACATAATATTTAATAGGACCAGGGTGAATTGGTTTAAATCAAATTAATTTAATTTGCAGCATTACTCTACGCATATTTTCTGAGAAGTGCATCCTTATGCATATAATGGTGTTTTCTTCCATGGTAAGTGTGTATAGGGCTCAACACAGCCACAATTTCATCATTTCCATTTTTGATTGCTGTCATGTTTATGATTTCATAGTCCAACAGCACTGAAACAAGTATGCTTTTTAGTGATTGTTAAAATATACAAAATAAACTGGCTAGGTGCTAGAAACAGAACAATGTTTGAAATCTTTGGTTCTGCAGCCCACATGCTTTTGCACTATAGAATTTACGGCGGAGACCAGTTTTAAAATAAAGACATCACCGTTGGGGGTTTTCTTTAGACAAACAGAAGTGGTTTCTGAGCCCAAGATCATTTTTTCCACCCACTCCCTCCCAAGGCAAAAGCCACTCTGCCCTTCGTTGCATAGTAATTTTGAAATTCAAAGCCTATTTCCCAACAAGTTTGTTACATAACAATAAATCAAAGAATAAAAGGCAAAAATGGAGGGTTGGGGGCAGAGGAAGTACTGTGCATAAACCTATATACAGCTATTTCTATTCCAGTCTAACTGCTTAGAACTCTACAACAGCTGACTGTTACTGGATAACATGCCAACCTGTAAATTTCCATTGTATACATTTGGATTCAAGATTCATAATATGTTCCAACAATAAATAAAACACAGCTATCTACTATTTTTCGAATTCTTGATCTGTATATGGAACTTCACATGCTGAAAAGAGGGATGCAGTTATATGAGCATTTTAGTGCCTCCCCTTTTGTAAAACACAAAGCCTGACAATATTTCTCCTGCCCTCCATCTTATACCCAAGACAGTCAAGATGAGGGCATTTTAAGTTTCTTTCTCATGGTTTCTTGTTTCTCCAAGGTCCTCTCTGTGCTCCTCTACAAGAAAAGGAGTTGAAATGATTTGAAATGACTCATCATCTCCTGCAATCCTAAAATTTAAACAATTTTGCTGCTAATATAAACTTTCAGGACAGTCATGGTATTATATACAAATAAGTGGGGTCTACAAAAAAAAAAAAAATGTTGCAGGACATCCTTCTGGTCCACAATGAAATTCTATTCATGTCTTCAGGCTACTATGCCTTTGCCTTAAAGTTCAAATTATGAAAAAAGTGTATTTCACTGCAATTTGGGGTCTTTGCTTTGTTGAATTCATGGGAGGGGGGGAGGGAGGGATTTGGCATTCGCTGTTTCAATCTACGTCTACTTTATACTTGACTTTATGGTCAAATCCCATGACTCAAACTGCATTTCTGCTGTAGTGACTTGCAGTGTCTGCTTAAGATCACCAGCCATCACTGATGTGATACAAAACCTGTCTGCAGTACTGTTATTTTGGCACAATGATAGTTGAATAACTCTAGAAGATGCTCTAAGTCTCATCAACTTGCCTACCATGAAATTAATACTACAATAGAAAACTGTGGGTTTTTATTTTAGAGCTTAGGCACTGCCCTCTCTTTGCACTGATATTCTTGGAAATATGAGTTTTCTTTATCATTACTAGCTTTGGGAGTGTCATATCTCATAAAGGTATTTATCTGATTAACTGAAAACTCACATCCCCTGTCCTATGACAACCATTTGATAAGACTCTACAACACCTCTCAAAAATCCAGAAATTCCACTGATCCCAAAAGGCTGAGGATCCCTATTGTAAATTTCCCAAAGTTCAGAAAAAAATGGTGATTGCCCCAAAGTAAGTAGTACTGTAAACATTATGGCCATGAAGGCCGACATGATGTATTCGTAGTTTACAAACATTATGGTTTCTTTAGTAAATGATGGTTTAGGGAAGCTGGCAGAGTTCACTTGATGTAATAGGCCTAACCAAAAATTACGGTGAAGGCAAAAGGAGAATGGGACGGCAGAGGATGAGATGGTTAGATAGCATCATTGAAGCAATGAACATGAAACTGAGCAAACTCAGGGAGGCAGTGAAGGACAGGAAGGCCTGGCGCGATGTGGTTCATGGGGTCAAGAGAGTCAGACACGACTTAACGACTGAACAACAACAACCTATTTTGTGGTTGATACTTTTTAATTTTCAGTAGTAGAGAACATGCGTTGCTCAGCTTTAAATTGTTGGGTTCTTGGTGTTCCCTGAGCTTGGTTATTTCCATGCACACATTTGGTTACCAAGAGCATCCAACAAACTTAATTCTCCCATTACAGATGATATTACCTAGCCTGGTAACCATTTTTTTTTTTTTTAATCTGCACTCAGTCGTTACCGACTCTGCAGTGACTGCTTGGACAAGTCCTTGCAGTTTTCAAGGCAAGGTGTTTTGGAAGTGGTTTGCCAGAGCCTCCTTCCTAGAGCAGAGCCCAGCTGGCGAGCGCAGGAGGCGGGGTTTCCGTTGCTTTGCTCCCTTTTCGGGCGTGCGCGGTTTCGCGCTTACCAGCAACTGCTCCTGACTCCTTTTGCAAGGCGCCACCAGCATTTTTCCTCCCACCGGAGTGAGAGTGCCCATTTATCTACTCACATGAGTTTTCGAACTGTTGGGTTGACAGGAACTGGGGAGGAAACAGGAGCTCACCCTGTTAATGCGAAGGCTGGACTCGAACCGCTGAAGCGTCGACCATTTCTGGCCGGCAACTTTCAGCGTCATTAAGCCGCTGCGCCACCACATCCCCCCTGGTAACCATACACTTGTAGAAAAACCACCAAACTCAGAGAACACCAAACACCCAACCTTTTAATTTTCTTCTGATGTCTTTCTGAATCTAGATGACATTCTAAGATGCTAGGATAATTAGAGCTGTTTGTGTTTACTTCTTTTATTTTTCTTCTCATCTTACTTTTTTATCTCACATGCAGTATAACGACTTCCCTTGGGAATAACATTATACACACACACACACACACACACATTTCTGCAGGAAAAGTTCATCTTGATATTCTAATATGTATTCAGTATTGAGTAGAAGAATGCAACCCTACAAAGTCAGACATGGACATTGACTAGCGGGGGAGTGAGAGTCATTATTTAGGCACCTCTTCTCTCTATCATTCAGGAACACAACAAAATGTTCACCCAGATTAATAGGTCCTTCTTATTCATTAAACATATTGCTTCAATATGCAAAAGAGAGAAATAGAAAAAGGGGAAAACACAAAGAAAAAAATGTAACAGGAAACAAAAGCATGTTATGTTACATATAGGAAATCGTTCAGCCTAATTTTCAGACACATCATTAAACCTCAATGACATGAAATAATATTGATCAGTCTCTCCATTCTATCAATAGAGAGCTGTTTCAATGAAAGCATGTATTGATGATCCAAGACCGTAAATCTGGGGACAGTGTCTTTCCAATACTGAAGAATAATCTATTCTTCGGCCCCATGGCCCCCATAAATATTACTTACATAGTGATAGGTTCCAGGTTTGGGGTATATAATTCAAAAGTACATTCACATTTTTAAACCATATTGATCCTTGTAACACTGTATTAACAAACTTACTGAAATTAAACCAAAACAGAGCAATTGTGGGGTAAGCTCATAACATATGAATAGATGTCCTCTCATTCTTTTAATATTTCCACCTGAATAAGATAGATAGCCAATCCTTTAAAAATATTTTGGGGGGTTGTACAGTAAATATGGGAGAGTGGACTGAACTTTTGATGAATTAGTCCCAACTTTAAAACCATACAAAACATACTTAGTATTATTTAAGACTCTTAAACATTGATGTGTTAATATGGAATATTTCATATTATCTTCCTTCTAGATCTGTAATATCTATACCCCTTAACTGTATATACAAATACTGTAGACTTAGAATTATCCAAAACATATTCCAATACTGATAGTAATTTGGGAGTTTTTGATGCAGCTAATGCACCTGGACCAAATTGTGAGTTCAAGTGATGTTTTAATTGAACATACTGTCATTTCACAACTTCAGGAAATCCAAATTCTTCTTGGAGTAACTCTAATGGTTTAAAAACTGAATCCTCCTTTGATACCTTCAGTATTATTAAATTGACCACAGCTTTTGGATATGGTGCAGTATCCTTCTACAGAGATACACATCACAATATATGCATATTTTGATATGCATATAGTATAAAATATATTGAAATGTACATCAGCAGGTGGAGCTATTGCTTTACATGCAAGTACAAAAATATGCTAAGGGACTCAAAATGACTGAAAAACATAAATGGACTTAGCCCAAGATACATTATGAATGGAAGTCAAGAATTCTTCAAATGTAACTTGAAGTTTTAAAAAACTTGTTTTTATCCAATTGTGTTAGTACACAGCAGCCTTTAGCTGACCTCAGCTGAACTTAGAAAAGCATCTAGGTTGATTCCTGGATGGGAGACCATAGGAAGTTTCAGAGATGTAAATGGAAAAACGTATCAGAAGATGACAATGGGACACCACTTACATACTATTGCTGAGAAATCTACAAGGACCTGTCCACGTTGTCTGCAGGAGTCAAGCTCGACTTAAAAGATTTTATTTTCTTATATGAGGAACTTCCACATATTATACACCCTACTGCCTGAGGTCCATCTGCTTGTCTTGTCTGGGGAACACCTGTGGTGACAACCACATGTATGAATGGAAATTCCAGTCCCTTAAAACGCTTTTGGAGACCCTTTTCTGGGCCAAACGTGACAGGATGTGAAATGCAGGCTTGCATTTACCATGAAAGTTTTAAATAAAACATAAATGTACGTATCTAAACTAGGGAAGCTTAGAAATAATCAAACTCCTTTGCTAAAACTAGCATGTCAGTGGAATAAAGAAAACTACTGTCACTTTAAAGCAAAGAGTTACCCAGGGGAACAAGGTTTCAGTCTCACCTTCAAGTTTGTTGTGATCATAATAACTATGGTACACCTGCACACATTCCAGCTGATTGAGATATCTATCTATCTATCTGTCTGTCTATCTATCTATCTATTTCAAATGGAGCAACTTCATTAAATGTATTTAAAGATTCATTTAATGTCATATCTAGCTTGGTTCCAAATAATGAGAGAAATGCATGGTTTTAAACATATCCATATCAGGACTTTTTAAAATATCTATTAACAGTTATGGAGAAACCTGGATCAGCAATTGGTCTCTGAACTATATTTTTAGCCCTCTGTCCAACCTTTCTTCTGTAAGTGAACAGAAAGAGGGACATACTGAAGGAATTGACAAGGTGGCAGAAAAGGAATAGACTGTCATCAGTATTGAAATGAACCCATAAATTAGCATTTGGGGTAAACAAACAGGGCACCATTCTTTGTTGCATAAGACAAGGCATGGTGGCCAGCAGCATTATTAAGGCTGGATCAGAGTTGTTGATCCAGAAGAGTTACAGCCCTGGAAATTGTTCCTGGAGGCTTGGTGGCAATACTGTTGCATTGACCATTTGGTAAAATATATAGCAGTCACCTGTTTAAAAGGAGGTATTCCTCAGAAACAAAGTGTCAGAAAGCTGAACTAATCAGATATTGTCTTTGGGGTGTGCAGCCAACAAGTGCACTGGAGCAGTCTTAGGCCTTTCCTGTTGTCACTCAGTGACATCACTGGCAGAAGACTCCCCCAAACAGCTGCTGATTGGTTTATGTAGCTGCCACTTATACTTTGAACCATTCTTTCTTTCGAAATGATGGATTTATGTTACATTTAAACTTCCACAAGGGAGGACACATCCTTCAGCACGATGTGTCACAACAGAGATGTTGCTTCTACAAAGATCTTACCTCAAGTACCCTTCAGTCTAGCTTCTCTAGGACTTGGATATTATCCATTAATTAATTATAAGAACAAATTATGGAAAGAGGTGGCATTTAGGCATTCTTGACATCAACCAGAAGTATTTACTAGCAGATATTATGACACATTCAAGACTGCTGAAACATAAAGCATAAAGCAGTTAGGACAGGCAAGCCTTGACTGATATCCATCTCCCTCTTTCTATATTTATAGCAGCGAATTTGGGATTCACAGCTTTTCTATTGAGCTCTGTCAGTACCATCTAAGGCATCAGAGCCATAAACCTCTTGTTCTTTGAATTTCCCAGATTCTCTGTAATCTAGGAAGTGGCTTAAAAGCAATAACACATTCTTATCAGTCATTTGAAATGTATAGAGGTTATTATTATATGTTATGGACCTTTTAATTGGAAGGGCTCTTATTTAATATTGTGATTAATTTTAATATGTTATTGTTTCAATTGCTAGTTTATTCTGTCTTATTGCACTTTAAGCACATCATAAACAAAACTACTACTGGTGCTGTGATTTATCTCCCAGATGGCTACCCAGGAGGAAATGGTGACAGAGGCAGGAGAAAAACCACACTGTGGTAGCAGAGGACAATAGGAAGGAGATGGCTCCAGAAACAGAAAAAATCAGATAAGACAATGCATAGAAGAGCTGGTCAGATGAAGGTTCTTCAGGAGAACTTGCCCAAACCATCATCAAATTTCACAATACCACTGGTGGTCACATGTTGAATGGAAGAAACATTTGAAAAATCTAACCTGTTTTCATAAGTCAACTGACAGGAAGAACAACTCCTGCATTATCCGTAGTGTATTTTGAAATCCAGGTTTAGGGTTCTTACAAGAATCTATCAAGAGAAAATATGGTGTGTTTGTGGAGTGTACCTCTGTATGCCTATGCACCCAATGGCTTGTGAAATGTCTGCCACTGATTCTACAATAATACTTGGTGTGTAATACAGGTGCAATTCTTATAAGATTTGCTGTCTAACACACACACACACACACAAATGCTATCCTTATTTCTAGCAGATCCACTTTCAGAAATGTAGAGGCCATAAAACAAATGTAATTTTTCCCATTATCCATCCCAGGGTTGAGACAGGAAAAATTGTATAAAAGCCACTTAGCAACATAATGCACAGACCTTTCAGTTGCAATTGAGTGTGAAAGCTTAGTGTCATTACATTTCAAAAGGATAATGAACAACACCCAACACCCATGTATTTCCTAATTAGCACTTCATCTCCAGAGCCTACCACCATTCACAAGGAAGATGTGTAGGTTTTTCCCTCCTCCTAAGAACATGTTATATCTTTGAACAAAGCCATCTTAAGAGTGTATAAAAGCAAGGTTATTTCATGGAAATTCAGATAAAAAAATAGCATGCAACTTCCTTTTTTTTTCTTTAATATCTACTTTAACACAAATCAGGCCTTGCAGCCAAAGGTAACAGACATTTTGCAATATTCTTTCTTCTTTGTAGCTTTTCTATTGAATATTTTGCTTCCTAACTCACGCACACGCACACACACACACACACACACACATACAGTATACGTCAACACACACACACACACACACACACAGTAATAGGATTCTGATCATGCTAGTAGTTTGATTGAATACCCTTGAGTAAACTGGAATGGGAAAGTAGCATCAAGGATCCTATGATGTCTCCAGTGATAAAAAATTCTTCAGCATACATAATCTAGTTTGAACTGTTCAACTGCAAAAAATGTGTTAAATGTAAATTAAGGCAAGGAAATACAAAATTACTTACATCCTGCTCTAATCTATGGGCATTGTTTCAAACCTGTTTTGTAGAGTTAGGAATTCAAAAATAGTCCTACCAATGAGTGATTAACTGGCCACATACTTAAAGTAAAATTTGGTCTTTGACCACAATAAAGATTTGATGATGAAAGTAAGATATTGAAAATACTTAAGGTAAAATACTTAAAGTAAAATAATTACAGATGAATTTATATTGCATTTTGCTGCTCCGATGGATAACAGGGGAAATCCTACCATTAGCCACTACAATTATACTTCCAAAGATTATATCCCTCAGTGTCTGCCAACTGGCACTTTGGTATCCACCCACAAAGTAGATTTTTTCCTTTGAAGAGTTAAAAATATAGACCAAGTATAGAAGCTAAAACAATGTTAAAAAATATGGAGGGAGGGGAGAGTTCAAGATTTAGTACTTAACAATGCAATTAAGAACAAGAACATAAAAGCAGCCACCTTGCTGGATCAGATCAAGATCCATCTTAGTACAGCACTGTGTTTCTCACATTAGCTAGCTAGATGCATTCAGGGTGTTGCAATTGCAAGATACAGGCATACCCCTCTTGAAGCACTGAGGCCCTGCCACCAGTATTTGGAGATATTCTGCCCTGATGGAGCCTCTAAGGCTGAAAAACATTCCCCATAAATTTACCCAATCTCCTTTTAAAGCCATAAAATCACTCATTACTCCATGATCATCAATCATGACCATAAAACCAGGTGATGATTAGTGGTCATCACCCTGTCTTCTGGTAACAAATTCTGCTATCATGGTGAGAAGTATTTTCTTTTCATTCTATTTTAATATTCAACTATTTCAATACTCAACTGGATGTTCACGTTCATGTATATTTCTACAGACTGGTAACAGTAGACTTTCAAAGACAGCCCCTTGGAAAAGTTATCTAACACATTTAATGAGAATATTATTCAATAACTGACCTCCTGGGAAATGTCAAGCACATTTATATTTACTTTGGGACTCCTAACAACTCCAGCATATTCAACAGCCTCAACAAAATGATGCTTAACCATTAACAACATTAAAGGTTCTTGAAATAAGAGCAGATAGAATTTACTTCTTTCTATGCAGTGGTTTTATATGCACAGTCTACCCACTAGGCTGAACCCCAGAGCCTGAAGCTCAGATAAAATAGGAGGAGATGAGACATTTTTTCTCATAAAGAACAATCTGCCTTCCAGAAATATTGATCTTTAAAGCAGAGTAGAATATTGCCTAGACCAGCAGTTTTCCAGTTTTCATTTCTTAAGTCCCATCACTTGTTCCATCAAAGACCCTGAGGCCCACCAAAATAGAAACACGTTTTCTAAGAGGAGTTGATCTTTACATTCTACAATTCTATTACATGATTATATATTGTTTAATTATAATCAAGTGGAAAAGGAATAATGTAAACATTCACAACGCAGTTTCTGTTTCCACCAGCGAAATGTTGGAATGGGATTCAATATTCTATCACAAGCCTTACAATCAGTTGTACCTCAGAAACTTTAAAATTCAGTTCCTTGACCTTTATCAGTTGTCTTTACTTGAATTAACTTTAATGACTATGCACATCTTGGGTATGTTTCTAATCTAACCAAAGTCACTCGGGGTCTGTGAATGTAGCAAGCTGAGGATAAAATTCATTACTGAAAAATGATTTATTTTCTGTCTCAAAAAAAAAAAAATGCTAGCTAAATTTATTTCAGATAGATATCTTCCATTTTTCTTGAAATATTCCCTTTCTATTTAACAAACAAAATAGTCATCCTAAACATGATTAAATCACTTAAGTGTAGTTGGAATTTGGAGGGATGAAAGGCAATATTTGGGGAACATGGGCATAAAAGATCTCCCACAGCACTAACGTTTTCAGCATTATCTGTGTATGCTCTCTCTCTGTGTAAATATTTTCTACAGTATGTGGTCATTATGACAAAGTTCTTAAATTGTATCTATTATTTTTTCTAACAAATATCACTTTAATCATATATTCCTAGCATAACATACAATTTTCAAGTTCTACCATGAACTATAATATGGCTTTATGTACAGGTAGCAATAATCAGCATCCTGTAACCCACCATTAATTTCACAATATTTTCTTATTTTTTTTTTCCTCCCATATGTTATCTTACAATAAGATACCTGACTAGCTCATTCATTAGACGAGTGAGACTGCTTTCAAATGTTATCCATGGTCACTACTGAAAACACAGGCTCCCTAAATGAAAAGTGATTATTTCCAAGAATGATTGCAATACTTTTTTTTAGAAGAATGAGTTGGGATTACAAAAATTCCAGTAACTGAACTATTTTCCATTTAGAATTCATCCATCCTCACATACATTAGAATGGAGACTTTCTGTTCTTCTAATAGCTTCCATCAAAGTTCTATGATGGATTCTAAATAGGAAATAGTCCAGTTGTTGGAATTCTTATAAACAGCAGGTACAAAGACATTATCAGTGGAAAGACCTGGCATGACTTTTGCACCTGTCTGTTTACATAACAGTTTCCTGAATCTTCATCAGTCTGGAATCCAACCATTACACTCCCAGTGAATTTACACCAAAAATAACTGTTGAGAATTTCTTTCTTTCTAAACTCCTCTTATCTGCAACCGTATAATCCATAATCTTCCTAGGCAACTGTATAATGCAGACAGAAATCATGTCAGCCATAATTCAAGTCATCCTTGACATACTGTTGTGTTTTTAGGGAGTTCAGCAGATTCAAAAGGCATCTTCAAGAATTCTGCTTGAATTTAGAGAAAGGAATATTTTTTATTCTTTTTCAACTATGCAAGTTACATTTTTTCCCCTAGGCTCAATTCAAAGTGCTGATGTATGACATACAGCATCTAGGCCCGACAGAGGAGGCTTGCTTAATTCAACTATCCCTATTGTGAAACAATTCCCTTGGATGGCACGTATGTTCCCCCAAACCCTTGCAAATTCAAGCAAGCATTAAACATGATTCAACCTCAAGAAGCATTCTTTCATTTTGGCATCTTTGCTTGATCTTAATTTTTTTGCTGGTTTTATTTATTAGCATGTATTTTGTGAACGTTTCCAAGTGTGGTTTGATGTGTAAAGGTGAAATGACATTTTCCCTTTTTTTTTTTTTTAGAAAGATTAGTTCTACTTCCTTAATTTATCAAGTAAGCTTTGGGATGCTTATTCTACCCATGTAAGCACCCATTCAAATCTTCTCTAGTAAAACAGCAGTGCAAATAGCTAATATGTGCAGTTATACGTGAAGCTCAAACCCTCACTCCAAAGGTACACAGAAAGAGAGAGAGAGAGCAAGCCCAGTTGATACAGAATATCATCTGCAACAGCCTTGCATGTCACATCCACTAAGCCTTTGAGGTCGAAGTCTTTTGCAACCAGAATAAATTCAAACAGAGTTCTTTGGTTTATTTTAAGAAATTCTTGGTCCTGTACACAGACCTCATGGGTTTGCTTCTCATTCTTCTCATCTCCTTCAGAAGAAGGCCAATCATCTTTATGGAGGATGTACCATTGAATCACGTTTTTTGATGTGACTGCTTTAACATTTGGAACAGGGACAGAATCATCATCTTCTTCAGCATCCAACCCCAGATCTACCAGCATAGTCTCGATTGTTACAGATGGCTCTGCAATTTCAGCAAATACTTCTGCACTGGAGCTCTGCAGTTTAACTTGAAGGCACAATGAGGCAGCAACAACAGTAGCAGTGGGGGCAGCACTGTTCAGCCTCTATCCACAATATACACCATCCAACTCAAATTAAGAGAGCACACACACAACATGGAATATTGTATTCCCTGAATACATTTTATGGATTTTATTTTATATGTGTTGGTGATGAGTTGGGGGGGGGGGACCTCCGTGTAAAATGATTGCTATACTTTATGACATTTCATCTAACCTAGATAACGCATCAGTGCCTTGACAAAAATACTATGCATACATCACAGCAAAGCATAGAAGATGACTTGCAGATGCTGCCATACTGTGTAAATGACAAATAGTAAATTCCAATTTCCCATCAGATGGACTTGTTTGCCTATCGCTTTTCTCAGTGATTTAGAGACCATTTGCACAGGGAAAAAGTATGGTTTAAGTTTCACCTCCATGGCCCATCTGGTCTTTGAGGAAGTTTAATGTGCAGCTAGATTTCCTTGCAACAGTGACATAATTCCATTTGCACAGTTGAATGTGTTGGCTGGCCTTTGAGGCATGTTGCCTGTTTCAATAACTCTTGCCAAGAGAAGCCCAATATGACTTTTTCCTACTGAGCTGGCTATAAATTCACTCACTGTCTACTTCAGTTATTGTCAACAAGTTCTGGATTTCCAAATTATCTGCAAATGAAATCTAGCCCACATCAAATATTACCCCGTGGCTGTACATTACAGAGTTGACAAGTTGAACCTTTACAAAGTTTTTCCATCGTTACTGACCTTCTCTCTGAAATATAGGTTTAGAACCATCAGCCCACAGCATATGCACAATACACGGTGCTCATTCGGAAAAGTAACTTCTAGTATCGCTACCATGCAAAAGTTTTAACATCATAGTTTTAAACCAGGTTAAAGTACAAACAACACAAATAGGATCCAAACAGTGGATTTCAGTGTTGCTATGTTCAAAGTCAACTTCAGATTAGCAAATATTAGGTGATACACACTGACTTAAAACTCCAGGCAATCTGATGGAACTTCTCACTTCATTGCCTAGCTACACAGTAACACCTGGCCAATCCAAATTAGAGTATACCTGAAAATGGAGTCCTTGGTGCTCTCTGAGCTTGGTTGCTGGCTTGCAGACATTTCATTACCTGACTAGGTAACATCATCACCAAGGACTCCACAGTTCAATATATTCTCTTGTATTGGTACCTCAAAATGATTCTGCTCATTCTCTGAGATGATCTAGAGCGAGCCCTGCTTAGGGTCCCTACCTCCCAAGCCAGAAGAGAAGTTGGATTCAGAAGGCAGGACTTCATAATCAGCCTCACTGTTGGGGAATACAGTGCTCCCAGAAGTGTGCTTGACACCCTCACTCCTTGTATTCTGAAAGAAACTGAATATGGTTCATCAACAGTAGGAATTTGATTGTTAATCTAAGGTGACTGGGTGGCCATTAGGGAGTTGTAGATTAGGAAATAATTGTTTCCTAATTATTCCTTTATTCCATATACCACCCAGAGTCCATACCAGTGGGTGGTATAAAAAATGTGTAAATAAACAAGCAAACCTTGGTTAATCTCAGAAAGCTACAATGGCTTTTGCTTGGATACAAAATCACCAGGAAATGTAAGTTAGCCCAGGAAGTCAAAACAAATAAAGAGCCTGTGGGAAGGCAACAGCCAACCACTTCAGGACTGTCATTACAAAAACTACACAGCTGTACAGTTGAGCCAAGCTCAATTCCAAAAGGACTTTTCTTTTTATCAATTTTCATTATATTCATATTTATGTATGTGTATGTATATATATATATATATATATATATATATATATATATATATATATTATCTGCAGCCTTAAAAATCTAAAACCTGACCTAAAGAGGGGAGAAAAACAATCTTCCTGACATATGCTTTGATTCACAAGACCACTTCTGGCTTGAATCATCAACCTACCTTTAATTTCAAGGAGCACACATTCACTCAAACATTATACTTAGCTTTAAACTTTCCCCTTCTTAAGCAAGTGCTAAAATGCCTTCACAATACATGTGCATTAAATGCATTATGATATCAGCCTTGCTGGAAAGCAGATGTTTCACCAACCTTAGGTCAGTAATTCCATGAAAAGCCCAACACAGGACCTTCATTTCATTGCCCATTCAAACTTGATTAGCACATATAATTTCTAGTCAACTTGTGAATGATCTAATTTATCTTATTACAGCATTTGCTTCCCATTTGGTCCCATCCCTATCCCACTGGCATTCTTGCTACTCTCTAGCCCTGGGTATGGAAGTGGGGGGAGGAAATAATTCCTGAGCTCTGCCATAAATTAATGTCAGCATAATGTGTCACTTGTACTTCGGGCTTGCTGAATAATGCAATCCTGATGAGAGATTAGCAGATCTAGGGGTGCTTCCTAGGCAAAGGGTCCTAAATGTTAGGGCTGGAGAGCGAGACGGACAAAGTCAATTGTCAATATCACACAGTGAAAAGAGGATGGGAGGAGATTTAGGGGAAACATCAATTTGTGAATAAAATGTGTTGCATAAATCCTTAATCATTTTCTTTCACACAAAGCGTGGAGCATAAAACATCCAATTCGAAGCATCTGTCAACACCTCAGGCTGGAGCAGAGCTGTTTCGAACTGGCTGTCCCTATCTAGAATTGCAGAGGCAAAACCCATCTATATTGCAGGCTGGTGTTTGGGTAGGGAGAAGAGAGTTACTAGGAAAAACAACAGCACTAAAGCTAATCATTCTTTGTTCTGATGCTACCAAGGGGTACATGTGGACTATAGAGATGACATGTAACTTTTTACAGCTATCTTTATTGTACACGAACACTGAGGTGCCAAACCTAACATTAGATGAATGAAAATGGGCTGGTTTGTATATTTTCATCCTTCCTAAAATTGGCAGTCTACTTTTGGCCATCACAATCACCGCTACATACACACACACTTTTTTTCTCAGAGCATTTTTTTTTTTTTAATCTAAAGGGCAAAGTTGCTCCACTTTGTGGATTTTTATCTTCCCAAGCCCCACACGGCTGGGCACAGTCGAGGCAGTCAGTCAGTCAGTCACAAACGAGCATATCCACCTAGAATTCACCATAAGTACAATGATAGCAAAGGATCCAAAGGAATCAAACATTTTACAAGTTTTAAAAGTGGTGGGCCATGTTGGACAATATTCGTAGCCGCATTCTCACAGTTGCCTGGCAAACTTTGGAAACCTTCCACCCTATGATCTGCCAGAAGAAAGGAACTATATATTTCATCATCTGCACCTAGCAGTTTCTTTAATTATAATAAGTTGTCACATGGGAGTCACATAGAGACATTCTGGAATCCACCATCAGCAAGTGCTGAAAGAAGGACATCAAATCTAGCTATCAATAGTTTGTTAGACACTGACAATAATTAGCTGGCGTGGTACTAAAATAACATTTGAAAGGGACAATTGTTACCAAGCTCACATTCACCCAAAGGCCTTAAGATGGCAATCTTATGTTGCAGTTTTCTACAATTTTGGCACCTTAATAGAATTTGCAAGCATCTTTTATTTTCAGCTTAAGCTAAAGGTTTGGTGTGTTGTTTTTGTTTTATTTTTTAATTGTTGAATATTATATTGAGTGTGATCATTTCCCCGAAGATGACACAACTTCATGGATATTGAATGTATAGTTGCTATGTAAACAGTAATTGCTTATGTATGGGATTAAGTACAGCTGGCAGGAATAGCGCAAACAGGACCATCTGGAATTGAGAGAAGCAACAGGGACGCTGGTGAGTTCAGAAAATTGTTTCTAAATTTAAAGAAGAGAGGAGTGTCAGTTGGTAGATGTTTTACTGAATCTCTGATAAATAAAAGACAATACACTCAGCTAAAGAGAAAAAATACAGTTTTTTAAGGTGTTCACAACAAGTGTGATTACTGAACACCTATCTTCAGCTGAATATGTGAAAATAACCTATTTCATCTTTGGTACTTCCAATCTCTTTAGACTTTTCGTCAACAGTGATATAAATGTCTGGGGGAAACTTTCTCTGCAAACCTTGTCCTGGGCATCTGATTTGAAAAAAAAATATGAATGGATTGAAATGCAGATCTGTTTCAGGCAGTTTGTCTTTTGGATAAATGCAGCTAATTGTCATCTGAGCATCATGACTGCAACATGAATAGCATCTCTTTATTAGTGCAGTCATTGTATTGATTGAGACCAACACAAGAATAATGAAGTCCTCTTTTATTTCCCTTCAGTTTCGACAAAGCTATCGATTCAGCAACAAATGCCTTGATTTCTTCCTGACTTTCAAAACTAGCGTTGGAGATTCATGCCACAGCAGTCACCAGTGAAAAAGATAACACGGATACTGATCTTGTAAGACTCCCTTACAGATGGAAGAACAATCAACCTGCATTGGCTTGACCTGGATGTTTTATAATCAGTGGCAGTCCAGCAGATTAATCAATTGATTAAATTACAAAGAACGGATAGAGCGACAATCAACAAAGGCTTCCAAACTATTCATTGATTAATTGCAAAAGCCTTTTTGGGGGGGGTACAGCCAAAAGGCTTTTAAAGAAGACTGGAAATATTCTATCTGCCCAATCAACCTTTGAGAAATAAACAGTGTGTCTTATTCTGAATTATACTGAAGTCCTACAAACCGAACATTCAGAATACAATATTATATATTGATTCAGGTATTCTCACTGGGGTGGGATGCTTAAATATGTGAACCAAATAAATCTATTGAATGTACAGACTTCGATGGATGCTAAAATGTGTATTTATCTTCAGGTCTGTATTAGTCTGAAAATTAGGTGGAAATTTTAGTTTGGAGCTATAATCCACCTGCCACTTTGCCTATGAAATCCATGCACACTGTAAGCTCTCAGCAACTACAAACACAGAAAGCTGTGAGTGGTTTTCTTCTTTTGAAATATTACCCCAACGTTTTGGACCCAAGTGCCACACTAGCCCTTGAGAGTTGCATGCACAAAAATAAAGCCAGCAGAAAATATAAAACTTAATAAGATTACTTTAACTACTTAGTACACATCTAGCATTTCCATCTCAAAATACATTCAGAAACATTTGAGCAGAAAAATCCCTAGTCTCATTCTCTCTCCCAGAAACCACATACATGCCATGACCTAACATATGTTTCAACATAGCAACTGCTATGCAATGGTCTACTTAATGATAAATACCTATTTATTTTTGAGCCTAAGAAGAACCTCCACTACAAGAGGTCCTCCACTACAAGATTTTAAACAAGAGAAGAGTTCCAAATTTGGAGTCCTGCTGTGAAAAAATTTATAGCTAAACCTCTCCTAGCAGTTTCACAGGTCATAGTTTACCTACCTACCTTCCTAGTGGTAGTTCAATCAGCAGGTTCTCAGAAGATGACTGCAAAAATATTAAGAGCTCTTTATCATCAAAAGATGGAGCATTGTGAAGTACTGTGTTGTGTTGCTTCTCGACACTGACCTCCTAGTAGGAGCTGAAGTCCTGCATAGTAAGAGGTTGAAGAAAGTAGATTGAAAGCCATCCCTTCCAAATTTTGTGACCCACTGTGCAAACTCAGAAGCTGATTTTGAAATGGAGTGTATCTATCATGTGAACACATAAAATATGCATGGATGCTTGCCTGTGTGAAGACGAGGAAGGATTCAGTGCTAAATAACTGAAGACAAGCAGAATAAACTTTCTCAGTTTATAACTTCTTTGGAACAGTCAAAAAACTTATTTTTCTCAGCTCCCTAGTCAGCACAGGGCCTATTAACGCTATTGTTTTGAAGCATTTGGATTAGTTGTCGCCTATTACAACACCCAAATTACCTGTAACTTCCCTCATTGTGTCATATCCTGGAGCACAACTCATAACAAAACAGGTTGCCGCCTGCTGTTTTGTTAATACTACAATACCAGTTGTTCCTTTAAATTGCTGGTAATTTTTAGGCCCTAACAGTTCTTCAGTTACGGTCACTCTAGACAATGCAACTTGATTAAAAACAAAAAACAAAAAAACCCAGAAACCTTAGCATCTGCAAATCTGATTTAAGAGATGCAATTACAATAATTGGTGTTATCGCTGTGTTTGAGAGGCGCCTTTATTCCTGCAATAAAGATAACTAGTGTAATATAAGAGCTAAAGGACCTTGATCAGCCAACACGAATGCATCGAGTGGCTTCTGAAAAGCCAACTGGAACATAAGCTTTTATTTTGACTGCGTATAATAAAGATTAACCAATTTCCCATATTCACACGCATCATACGAAGCCAGGTTTTAGTTCATCTCCTCTGAATAAGCTACCATCAGATGTATTCACAACACAGCTTAGCTCTAAACCATGCTTTAGAAAAGAAAATGGTTGGATTCACTCAACATGCTAAGCTGAAGCAAATTTATTTTTTATTTATTTATTTATTACATTTTTCAACCGCCCATCCCCCCCCCAATGGGGGAACTCTGGGCGATTCACAACAAACATTAAAAACATAAAAGAAATACATAAAACCTTAATTAAAAACATTACTAAAAAGGAGAAAGAGAGTCCAAGAGGATGAAAAAATCTGAGGCTGAAGACAGAAGGCCTCTATGGGGCTAGCCATCCCCATGCTTGAGGTATTCCTTTCCCACTCCAGGCCAGGTGGCAGAACCAGGTCTTCAAAGCCTTATGGAAGGCCAGGAGTGTGGGGGCTAATCGCACCTCCGGGGGCAGAATGTTCCAAAGAGTGGGGGCTACCGCAGAGAAGGCCCTTTATGATTCATAATGTTGAATCAGCTTGTATGAACTCAGCCCATGAGATTCACACCTCGCAAATATGCACAGGGCTACAGCGTAAGTCCCTCAGTGCATTTAAGCTGTAAGAAAGGGTTACAATTAGCTATTGTGCCAAAGTCAAGCTTCTGATGCATAAGTAAGGTTACCAGATGTCTGGCAAAAGGCGGACATGGCCTCCTGTTTGTCCTCATGTCCTCTGTCTGCCAGGCATAGCCCCCAAATCAAATAGTGTCTGGCTTTTTGAGAATCTACAAGCTCTCTCCCTCTGAGCAGCTTTTCTCCCTGTCCAGCACTTCCCTAACAAGCTCATGACCCTAATTAGTCGATTAGTACCCTTGCCAGCCCTGCTACCTAAAACTGACAAGACCTTAATCAGTTACATACTGAAGGCTTTTTCCTCCTAACCAACTCTAGCACATTCCTGCCATTAAAGAACCAGTCTTTCTGATGCTGGAAAAAGTAATTTCCTATACATGTAGACTTAAGTACTTTTTTTTTTTTTTGCAGTTTTTCACTGTAATTTTTGCTGTGGATGCCAAGAAAGTTAGTGTGTGTGTCCCCATTTATCCCAGAACCCAAAGAAGGCATAATTTATTTCCACATCTATTCCCTTCTCTTGGGGGGATATCTAAGCTCCAGGAGGACCTAGAAATCTGCAGATGCAAAGTTTTTTCTAGAACAGCCATCCTGACCCATTTCTTTTCTTCTAATGTCTCAGTATTCTAGATGTAAGGACTACAGGCAGGATTCCAACACTAGATCCATTATTTCTGCTTATTAAATACCATAAATAAATTAACTACCCCATAAAAGCCTTCAACATGCCATCTTAAGGATGTACAATTAGAATAAGATTCCTCTTTCAATTTCAGTCCCTTTTTTTCGCTACATCAATACTTATCTTTTTCTTCCTAATAATTATACGTATTTTGTCTTCTCAGAATAATAGCATCAAGACTTTAAATAATGTTTTGAGTTTTATTTTAGGCAGAAAGAATTACGCTGCTGAGGTGATTGTCATTTAAAGTGTGTGCGTGTGTACATGACAAAAAGAGCCTTTCCCAGTTCAACTCATCCCTGTTTTTGGATGTTTCTTCATTCTGTAACACATATGTACATGTACTTTTACTTCCATCCTTAAAATGACAACACTGT
This sequence comes from Python bivittatus, assembly GCF_059951505.1. Classification (NCBI taxonomy): domain Eukaryota; kingdom Metazoa; phylum Chordata; class Lepidosauria; order Squamata; family Pythonidae; genus Python; species Python bivittatus. The sequence goes on along the minus strand of NW_028277037.1, from coordinate 5,358,128 downwards.
TTTGCATTAAATTGTCAGAAGGGCCATGGAAATATGCTAGTCTTATCTTTATCTTATGCTAGCCAGCACAGATTACATGAGAATGACAATCTTTTCTTAGTTGCTTTCTGCAAGTTATTCATAACTTTACATGAAATCAATTATCATCTGCTCTTTTAGATCAAATGAAAGATATATACTTTATTTGTACAGCCATAATTTTTGTCATTATGGGTTAAAATTTACAGGATATGTTGATTTTCAGTGAAATCATCCAGTAAATTTGAACCCTATCACAATCCAATTACGTTAGATATATCTTTGTGCTTTTTTCCCCATAGCCACAAGTAGTAGACATTTCAAGGTAATTTTACAAGGTCATTTTCCTTTTGTAAAAATAGTACTAAGTAAACAGATGGAAATTTTGCAAGATTTGTACCATTGTTTGCTATTCATTTACTATTACTTAAGGTTTGTGTTTTATTTTGCCTTCTCAAAATTCCTAGTATATCCTTGTAGCTGAAACTTCCAAATTAACCTGTCATTTTGCTTTAGATGAAATCTGAAAGTAACTTCAAATGAAACACTCAGCTAAAATACAGTTGAACAGCTTGCTTGCTGAATTATCCTATGAACAGGTGGGACTTTGTTCTACATTTTTCATTCTTGCAGTTATACAACCAAAGAACAGAGAGTATTGTGGCTCTTATTCTAACACTTTTATCCAATGTATCTTAAAATTGACAATGAAGATATAGAAGTGGTGGATAGCTTCTGCCTTTTAGGATCAATCATCAACAGTAAAGGAACAAACAGTCAAGAAATACGCCACAGACTAGCACTTGGTAGAGCAGCCATGAAGGCCTTGGAAAAGATATTCAAATGCCATGATGTGTCTAAAGACCAGAATCATGCAAACCATGCAATTCCCTGTGACACTCTAAGGAAGTGAAAGTTGGACTTTGAAGAGGCAGGATATGAAGACTATTGACATCTTTGAACTTTGGTGTTGGAGAAGACTCCTGAGAATACTGTGGACAGCCAAGAAAACAAACCAATGGTTCGTTGAAGAAATCAACATAGAGTTCTCACTTGAGGCACAAATGACCAGGCTGAAATTATCCTACTTCAGATACATTATGTGAAGACCCAGATCTTTGGAAAAGGCTCTGTTGCTGAGAAAGGTGGAAGGAAAAAGAAGAGGATGAGCAGCAGCAGGGTGGATGGACTCTGTTATAGTGGTGATGAGCGCACTGTTGGGAGCCCTGAAAGAACAGGTTAGGGATAGATCATCATGGAGAAAATCTATCTATGTGGTCACTAGGAGTTGAAAATGACTTGATGGCACAGGAGGAGGAGGAGGAGGAGGAGAGTGGTAAGATGATGTCACAGCCATGTTCCATATAGCAGCCTTTCTTCCCCAACCTGGCCATTCCAAGTTATAGAGACTACAAGTTCCAGCATCTCGACACCAACATGCCGTAGTCCATACCAACTGGATTAATGGAATTTGTAAGCTAACATACTTGGAGCACAGAAAAAGTTACTTTATAGGATCATACTTCCAAGAATTCTGTTTTGCTTCAGAAGTTTTCAAAATGAAGGATACCATGATTGAGAAGGATATGACGTTCATCTGTGATAATGGAACCAAATGAGAAATGAAAGTAGGCAATTGCAGTGATAGGATTCTCCACTGCAGAAACACTGATATAAGTCTGTGCCTGTCTGTGTGTATATCTACACATTTCTTTGACTACCTATCTTGCCTAAGGTAAAGGATCTCATGGTAGAAGGGCTGAGTATCAGAAGCAGTTGTATGCCTGTTTGTTTCTGTATGCACACCATCAGAAACAAAGCTGTGAATTAGCTTGGCCATGGAAACAGGGCCCTTTGCATTAGCTGCAGACCACAAGCAAGCATCATCTGGTACTATGCTTATCCCTGAACTAATTAGCCATTGTGAACCTCTGAACACCGCAGGATTCATATCCAGCCATAATGACAAGGATCTATAATTTACCTTCAGCAACCCTGTTAACGATTAGGAAGGCTCAAGTCCAACAAGATCAACCGTGCAAGAAACCAGAGAAGGTTGGCTAACTATGTTCTTTATCCCTTAAAATCTTATGACCTTCTTGCTAACCACTTTTTCCAAGCTGTGAATGCTCTTCAAAACACTGCCACCCTTTAGGGCATTGATCATCAGGATCCTATTTCTAAGGGTTAAGGATTTTAAATATCCAATCTCTTATAAAACAAGATTAAGGAAGAACATTTTCATTTGCATTCAGTTATATTTACAAAGTCATTTCCGGGTTAGAACTCCAGAATCATTTGAAAATAAAATGTTATTAAACTTTAAAAACACCTGATTTTGTTAATATGTAATACACATTATCCGATAATACATATGGACTATATTCAAATTACTGTTTAATAAAAAGCTGTATATTTTGAAATGGAAACTTAATCTATTATACAGAAAAATGAATCATATAGTGAGAAAAAGAGGGAAGGGGAAAAAAAACTATATTTAACTACCTAGGGAGAAAACAAAAAGTAAGCACACATAAAAATGATTTTGCTTTGTAGAAATGAAAGCAGAAACAGCACAACCATCAAGTAAACAAAACTAAAAATTCAAAAAACTATCCACCTAAATTATGTTTAATTTTATACAAATGATTAAAAAAAAAAGATAGACCTTATGAAACAAAATAATAAAGAGCTGTTCAATGACACTTTTTGTTTTTACAATAAGGAAGCAGTTTATTTATTATCACACGTGTAAGGCCACCTGACATTATAGAAATTCTAGGCAACACACACAATAGTAAAAACAAAATTAACAACTCTGAGTAAAGAAAATGGGCATTTGGAAAAAGTAAAACCAACACCAAAGCTCAAACATAAAGCTTTCCCACAATTTGCCATTATTTCCTCTGAATTTTTGTGTTACTCTATCACTTTCTGGTGCTCTTCCACTCAAATACCAGCCAAGTCCTACCCTGCTATATGTGTTTGAGCTCAGAGTCAAAGTTACACAACTCTGCAACTTCTCTGTAACTCTCTTCTTCAGTCATCACTGCATATAAAGCCAACAGCAGGCTTAACATTATTTTATTTATACCTATTTTATTTTTAGAAAGTAAACTGGAGAGATAAATGCTTTTCTATTAGATTACTGTTAGGTTTACCGGGGGGGGGGGGGACTAGTAATGTTTCTTCTCTTTACCCTGCATTATTTCTTCCCTAACTAAATTTCCCTGATTATGGTTCCAACGGCTATATACTATAAAGCTAATGTGGAATTGATAAATCAATGATGACTTTTGGGAGCACACAAGTCTGTATTTCTATTTTAACAGCTCTCTAGATTTCAAACAGAGAGATGTTTTCATGCCCTATCCAGAAGTTTGTAAATGAAATATTGCCCAGAACATAAAACTAGTTCAAGAGATTAAGGATGGATTTCTTCATTTTAGCAATCCAATTTACAAGTCTTTTACCATCAGAAGTGGTACAACCGAAATGTGAAAATACAGTACATTCAAGCCATCAGTTTACTGTTGCAAACTATGTTCCTATGACAAAGAAATTACTTGCCAACTCAACCTAGATATGTATCAGTCTACTTTATTACTAGGCGATGAAAGTACAAAAATACTTTTATTTTTATGATTCTCTTTTTAATCGTTCCTGGCTTCTTTTCCACTTACACAAAGGCAAGGAAGAGATTTAGGATTAGGAGACAGCACCTTTTACCAAGCAGACAGAATAGGTATCTCATTGCCTGCATTGCTAGACCATGAAAAATGAGAGTTATTTTTACGGTTAGCCACTAGAGGGCCAGAGATATCTTTGCTGAGTAACTGGAAAAGTCCATGACTCAGTTGGGAAGCAGCAACATGTATGCCACCACTCTGTTCTGAACCGATGTGACATCATTCAACGGGAAAATAATTACATTTATAGAAATCCTGCCTTCAGAATGCTAAAGCTAACACTGCCGCTTTTTTTCTTCAAAAAGTTACATTAGCGAGTTTATAAAGCCACTGTACACAAAAACACTTTTAGAAACCAAAGATAGATCTTGAAGTTGCATTATTTAAATGCTACATCTATACCCTTCTAGGAAAAAAAACCCCACACAAATCAACTGTAAACCAAAACCTAAAGCAGTGTTGTTCAAACTTGGCCACTTTAAGATGAGTGGACTTCAACTCCCAGAATTCCCCAGCCAGCCATGCTGGCTGGGGAATTCTGGGAGTTGAAGTCCACTCATCTTAAAGTGGCCAAGTTTGAACAACACTGACCTAAGGGCACAGCACAGCCAAATTAAGTTCTTTGTGCCCTTTGATTTCAGTGTGGGGAGGAACATTTGCTTCTGATCCTTCCAAGCTAGGCTTAAGGTAGATAAATGAATCAACTATTAAAGTATTTGGTATCTCTTAACATAAGATATGAAACTACAAAGTTAACTATGCAGTCTTATCTGGTCAGAAGTAATTCCCATGGAGTTTGTTTCCAAAAGGGTGCATTGTTAGCACATGTACCTTTGGCTGCATCCATGGACACAGTGGAACTTATTTCTGAGTAAAAATGCATAGGAGTGCGTCAAACGTCTTTACAAAGTAGAAGATGAGACAGTTGTAAAGAGATAGTAGGAACCAGTTTGTTTCGGATTAATTCAGAAATTACTCAACCTGCTTTATTTTTCCCCTAAGGAACTTAGTTTAAGGGAACTTAATTAACAGCAGCTACTACTCCATTTAAAGAATTGTTTTCAGCTACTCAGTTGGTTTTATTTCCTTCAACCATTTCTATAGCATGTTTGTGACCACATGGGTAACATGCTACAATTGCAACATGGATAAGCACGCTACAATTAGCATGGGTGGGTTGCAAACAAATCTTACTCATTTTATATCCTACTTTGGTAGAGTTATTAGCTTAAGGGAATGTCACAGACATAATGTACTCGGATCTCAACAAAATGTTCAGCAGAGAGTTTCATGATAATCTCCTTCATAAAATGGTAAAATGTGGGCTAGATGATACTACCTGTGGTTGGACTCACAATTGGCTGAGTGATTGCACCAAAAAGTGGTCATTAATGCCTCTGCTTCAGCTTGGAGACAAACATTGAGTAGAGTGCCATAGGGTTGTCTCCTCGGCCCTGTACCTTCAACATTTTTATCAAAGGATGGATGAAGGAGTTGAGGGGACAGATGATACCAAACTGGGAAGAATGGCTAATACGTCAGATGAAAAAGAAGATTCAACAGGATGTAGATTCTAGAAGGTCTAGAATAGTGAGCTAAAATGAATAGGATGGATTTGGGTCTTGGGATGCAATACGTTTAAGCATACAGACCACAGGAAGTAATTGTTCTATTTTTCTCTGCCCTGGTCAGAGACCATTTGAATACTGTATCCAGCTCTGGGCACCACAGGTCAAAAAGAAGTGACAAACTGGAACAATTCAGAGGGTTACCAACACGATAAAGGTCTGAAACAGTTAAGGGATCTCAGTATGTTTAGCCTGCAGAAAAGGCTGATGAGGGAAGATATGATAGCCATCTTCAAATATCTGAATAGTTGTCCCAGAGAAGTAGATTTGTTCTCTGTTGCTCCAGAAGGCAGGATCAAAACCAATGGGTCAAACCTACACAAACAAAGTTCCGGACAGAGGACAGAAGAAACTTCCTGACTGTACAAGCTGACAGCCAGTGGGAAAGGTTGGCACATGTCCTAGTGCGTGCTCCTTTGCTAGAGGTCTTCACACAGGGGCTGGCTGGTCATCTCTCACAGATGCTCTAGTAGATCCTGCACTGAAGAAGGAATTAAATTAGATGTCCTCTAAGATGCTTTTCATTTCTATGCCTCTAAACTTCCTCAGCTCCAGCAATTCCTGGCAGTTTACAAAAAAAATTGGAGATGGTAAAGGAGGATGCAACTAAGTGACATCTGGCCCTTCGTTATGTCTCAATAGTGCAGACATTTCTTCAGGTAGTTGGTGATTCCTTGAATCTAATTAGATGCTTATTTTAATTCTGAACTGATATAATTATTTCAAAATGCATACATGCAAGGTGACATATACGGGGGGAGGGTGTGGGGAGAGACTGGAAGAGAATTTACAGTGATAATATTTATAGATTTAAAGCCTTGAGGATGGAGGTTTAGCTCCCTTTGTAAAAATAATATGCTAAAGAAAACTCAGCCAGACTTAAACCTCATCCTTTATCCTTTTTTCTTTGCCCTACAGTGCTGCTGTATTTATAGCACTTACTTAAAATATCTACCACACATGTGTAAAAACCAAGGACTCCCAGTGGGAGTTCACAGCACACTGGAAGTAAAATCTGGCATCATTAATACATTATAATTCCAAGCACACTCTTCCTGTGCCTAAATATAGAGAGAAATGTTTAATCACCATGGTATTAAGGAAAAGAGCCATTTTTAACCAGAGGAGACACAAAACAATTCTCAAAGAGTTCCTATTCACTAAGTGAGGCAGGTGATATTTTACAGTATGCCCACTCCTAAAATGCAAATTAGTACATGACACTTCACTGAGCACCTGAGGATCCCCAGGTGGTTACTACCTTGCAAAATGAGGAACCAACTTGCTAAGCCTCCAAGCCATTAATTAGGTTGTGGCAAACCCCAGATTTAAAGACAAATGTGGTTAAGACTAAACCTTGCACTCGTTCTCATTTTACTTGACTGAAAGCTACAGGTCTCACTGTGATGTAAAATAAGAATACAATGAAAGATGGATCATCTCTTAAAGTTAACCATACTACCCAAAACAGCAGAAAATTACAATCAAAGGATGTGGGATAAATAAAAGGTCTTTGAGTATTGTGAAGGAAGAAGGAGAAGGAACAGCATTCAACTTTGGAGAGGGAACTCCAAGGGTTGAGGAACAGGTTGCTACTAAAAAACAAAACATGTGTTGGAGTAAAGAAGATATCTGTGATGCACAAAAGTGGCACCTTTTCAGAACTGCTATTTATAGTCATCAAAAGCTTTATGGAACAGCACATTCCATAAAAATGTCTAAGGTAGATAAAAAATCTCCTTTGATTCAAACTCAACTCCCAGTGCCTCTATGGACATATCCATAGAGTTTCATGGCAACGATACATAGATGACTTCCCATAGCTGCCTTTTGTGATTTTTATGAGCATTTATTCTTTTGATATTGTGTATGGCTGGACTAAACATTTCAAGACAAGTTTGCTTTACATCAGTGTTTTTTAAACTTGACAACTTTAAGATGTGTGGACTTCAACTCCCAGAATTCCCCAGTCAGCATGCTGGGAGTTGAAGTCTGCACATCTCAAAGTTGCCAAGTTTGCTAGCAATGTGTAAAGCAGTGTTTTTTAACCTTAAACCAATTCAAATTAATTTCTTGCCCCCAAGTATTGATGGCTTGAGACTTACATAGCTTTTGCTTCCCACATTTTATTTCATTTAAAAAGGAAATGTTATGAAAATCTTACTCTATTGCACAGAAAAGAATGTATATTTCAGCTTCTCCCCAAATTATCCTAAGAAGATACATCTTGAATATGTTTCAGAATTGTTTCAGAATTCAGTAATATATGTATTCGACAGAGTTGTTTTTGTGAACAAAACTCTCTTGCTAGGATCTAGAGCACCCAAATGAAAAAAAAAAAAAAAAGTTTAATTCAGCCATCACATAAGATGACTGAGTTTTATTTTTAAAAATTAAGTTTTACTTTGTTTCTCACCCCCACCAGACATTAAATGATTTAGGAATGAAATTAAAAAATGACAGCTCAGTTTTAAAAATATATTGTGAAGCCACCACTTCAAAAGCTGGCCAAGAAAAATATCTGAACACATAATTATACCTTTAGTCAAGTTCTAGAGATATATCCCATTAGTTACATCAGTCACTAATTTATATAAAAGCTATAAACTCTAAATCTTTAATTTGTATCTGGCTTTTTAAGGGGCCTACTGGGAAGTAAAAAAAAAGTAGGAAAAAGGCAATGGCAAACTACTTTTGTATTCTTGCCAAGATATTTATATGGCCGTGGCTATGAAGTCACCAGGAGTTAAATGCTAATGGGGCTAAATGCATACTGTAAAGGGTTTTCTTATATATGATCATTCACATCCTATGTAATCCAGGTTATAGCTAATAGTTGCAGGGAAGAGGGGACTATTAGGAGGACTTCTGAAAAAAAGGGTAAAACCTACAAGAGTATCTCCAGCTTGAGCAGTCATGTTGACAAAAAGTTGTCCGTGAAGCTTGCGGACAGGTTGGCACTGAGGCTCATGGTTTAAACAACCTAATTGTAAGGATGTTGTTTTGGAGACTAGATATTCCTGCAGCTAAAACATACAATCATAGAGGTGAAAGGGGTCTTAGGGAACTTCTAGTCCAACCTCTACTCAATGCAGGATCCACTAGAGCACCTCTGACCAAAGACCATCCAGCATCAACTTGAAGACTTAGCAAAAGCTAACTCTTCATCTCATATCAGAGGTTTACAAAGAGTCCATATTCAGCTTCTGTTTTGACATGAATTAGCAGGAAATTGATGCTGCATCTGTAATACATTTGGTTTAGAATGAAACATCAGCACCATCTCATTTAAAAAGCACCTTACGTGGAAAGTTTAGTTAAATTAAATTTTGCATCATAGTGGCAATAAGCTGATTAATCAAAAGACTTCATTTATGGTCAAAGGGAATGCCACAGCAAGTATGTATCTGCAGAGGGGTATCTATTTTACTTTAGTGTAGAATGATGATACCACCCTAATGGCAGAAAGTGAAGAAGAACTAAAAAGCCTCTTGATGAGGGTGAAAGTTGTGGTTGTTTAGTCGTTAAGTCGTGTCCAACTCTTCGTGACCCCATGAACCATATTGCGCCAGGCCTTCCTGTCGTTCACTGCCTCCCTGAGTTTGCTCAGTTTCATGCTCATTGCTTCAGTGATGCTATCTAACCATCTCATCCTCTGCCGTCCTCTTCTCCTTTTGCCTTCAATCTTTCCCAGCATCAGGGTCTTCTCCAAAGAGATCTCTCTTCGCATTAGGTGACCAAAGTATCTGAGCTTGAGCTTCAAGAGGAGAGTGCAAAAGCTGGCTTGAAACTCAACATTAAAAAAAACTAAGATCATGGCATCTGGACCCATCAATTCCTGGCAAATAGAAAGGGTAGAAATGGAAGCAGTAACAAACTTCATTTATTTGGGCTCCAAGATCACCGCAGATGGAGACTGCAGCTATGAAATTAAAAGACACTTGCTCCTTGGGAGGAAAGCTATGGCAAACCTAGACAGCATATTAAAAAGCAGAGACATCACCTTGCCAACAAAGATCCGCATAATCAAAGCTATGGTTTTTCCAGTAGTAATGTATGGCTGTGAGAGCTGGACCATAAAGAAGGCTGAGCGCTGAAGAACTGATGCCTTTGAACTGGTGCTGGAGAAGACTCTTAGGAGTCCCCTGGACTGCTAGGAGGTCAAACCAGTCAATCTTAAAGGAGATCAATCCTGACTGCTCATTGGAAGGATTGATAATGAAGCTCAAGCTCAGATACTTTGGCCACCTAATGCAAAGGGAGGACTGTTTGGAAAAGACCTTGATGTTGAGAAAGATGGCAGGCAATAGGAGAAGGGGACAGCGGAGGATGAGATGGTTAGATAGCATCACTGAAGCAATGAGCATGAAACTGAGCAAACTCAGGGAGGTAGTGAAGGACAGGAAGGCCTGGTGCGATATGGTTTTACAGAAGAAAAACAGGGCATGTTTATGAAATGTGCACAGATTACTGATCTTCACTGTAAATAGATAGTGAAATTGAAATACAGTTATCAAACATTCTGACCAATAAAAAAGCAAAAACAACTCCACATATTTTTATTTAGAACATATGTTAATGGCTGGATATCCACACAAGAAAAAGTATCACTGAACAATTATAATATTTAACACAAATACTGATGTTTGGAGTATCATGGAAACAGTTAAGGATAATCTGGATGACACCACAGCCTCATCCTGACATCTAAAATTAACACACATTGCAGAATGAAATGCAGCTGGTCCCATTATCTTTGTCCCAAATGTCCTATCCTCATTGAAGGAAGTTGCAGAGTGTCACAGATCCAGCAGAAACATAGTTGAAAAGGGTCCCTGTCACTTTGACTATAAAAGGGAGAAGAAATTCCAGAAGCCAAGATGAGGCAGTTCCAACCAATGGGAATCTCTTCACCATGCCATTCCAGAAAGAAAATGTGGTAGCGTCATCTCCCATAGCGGTATATAAGCCAAGGGTTCTTTGACATCCAATTTTCTATGCCCTACAACTTCGAAGAAACACAAGGAAAGGTAGAACCAATGCCAGCTCAGCATAGCCCTTTGGCATGGAAGGGGTCTAAGTATGGATGTTCGAAAACACTTGCGTATCTCTCTTGATTAGCAAAGTCAGCTTACCCTAATAGGAAGAAGCATTTCTTTGTACATTTATCTGAATGCACTTATAATCCCTTGCTTTGATTCTGTAAAGTAGCAGCACTGGGATGTGCAAAGGTATTGCAAAAGACTTTACCTGTACAGCCTCCAGCCCATATCCCACCTACGTGCCATAGAATGCCTTCATGCTGTTTAAACACACAAGTTGGGCTTACATATTACACCAAGCCATGATGTGTTGAACAAGCCTCAGTAGGCTGGCTTACATAATATCATGCTGTAAAATTTTGTATCAGACTTTAAGATGATGTACAAGTGTGCAATTTTAAGATCTAAAAAGCCACCCTCTCACTTCCCACACCTTCATTTCCCTGAAGTCCACCACCAAATTATCTACAGGAGCCTCTTAGGGAGACCAACCATAAATCAAGTCACTTACTATCAGGCCAGGTCAGTGTAAATCAATCCATAGTCCTTCTTGATGTTGCAAGGGTAAGGCAAGCACAACATTGTGAGTTTCAGCAAACAATTCAACATCTTGATCCAAGAATTTAGATACTTACAGGGATCAGGCCAGAGGCCACAAAACACAGGAAACCATTCCTAGCACAACATAGGACCAACACTGAAATCATTCCAAGGGAGTTTCTCAGCAGCCTTAAATACCTCTGCATTCCCCCTCCAGGTGTAGCTGAAATTCGGCCTCTTGATTTTGTTGGCTTCAATCTTGCAAACTTCAGCAGCAGCTACCCACACTTCCACTAAGCTAAACTGGCTCTGTATTGGAGGGAGGGGTGGGCAGTGGGAGGCCTTGCCTGGAATTCTAGCTCTGAATCTGGTCAGGATTTATGGAATCTGCACTGGCCCTTCATGTCTACTACTGCAGGGTTCCTCAACCTTGGCAACTTTAAGACGGATGGACTTCAACTCCCAGAATTTCCCAACCAGCAAGTCTGGCTGGGGAATTCTGGGAGTTGAAGTCCACCCGTCTTAAAGTTGCCAAGGTTGAGGAACCCTGTACTTCAACCTCCTACGCAGTGGTTATACCAAATGCTTTAATCTGGTTCTCTTCTGAGGATAATGAAATGTCAGGCTGATCCCTGACACAACTCCCTTCACACAGTAGAACAAGGCTAACAGGAGAAGGCCTCAAGCTATAGGCCACAGGGTTCTTCAAAACAGGAGAAGCGTTTAGCTTCCATAACCACGTGCCCTTTCATACTTGCATGTCAGCACTGCAATGCAAACTATGTCCCATGGGCAATGTCATGACACTAGTACGAAAGGGTGGAGCTTGTATCATGACGTCACAATGCATGTTTCATCATTCTGGAACCATTGTGATTAGGAACCAGCTAAAGCCTATGAGTACGGATATCACTCTTTTTTCTACACTGTATAAGAGAGTAACAACTCTTTGAATGGGTGCATTACATCAGAGAGACCCAAAGAAGAATCTCAAACGTACGCCCACTATAGTTAGTGTATCATATAAAAATAAAATAAAGATATTTTTGAAAGGTAATGCTTTGTGCTTTGCTCTTGTCCTTAAACAGTATAATTTTTAGCTTGTAGACCTTGCTAAACCTTGTTGCTGCATTTCGAATGCATCCCTGTTTGACCACAGCACAAATGGGAATGGAGATAAGCAGCCTACAAGAGTTTATGTAGACCAGCTGTTGGACATCCATGAGAAAAAGAAAAGGAAAACAAAGCCTGTACCTCAAGCATAGAACTGAGCTGTTGCCTCTGTACATTGTTACTTTCCCTTTGATGAATCAACCCCATATAAAATTCTCCTCTGCGACGCACAAAAGGATTCACTCATCTTGAAGTGAGTTACAGGGGCCTGAAGAAAAGCAATTAGTGACTCCACATAGCTGTAGTCCTGGAAATGTTATTATCTTTAAGAGAAATTGATTTTTTCATTAACGGTTTGAATCAGATATTTCCGTAAGGGCTGATGCTGTTGACTTCACAGGGTTCTTCTAATATGTCTGCAAAACCCGGTTTAATTTTCCTTTCAGGACTGTTCCTGCAAGTGTTTCTTGGAAAGTGTGATGCCAGCCTAAAATAAAATTGAGATGGGGCCGGGTAACTGAATTGTGATCAAAGCAAGAGGATATCTTCTGGATCGCTAATTATATTTCCTCTTTTGATCTGAAATATGGTTCTCAAGAGAACTGAAATATTGAAGCTTTCATGATTCTGCTTGTTTTCAAACCTTATTAAATTGTGTTTCAGACGGAATGATGTAAAAGAGAACACCCACATAGCTGGGTGATGGTTGAACCTGAGAAATAGCTCAAAACTAGCCTCTGTTGTTGTCTATTTCTATCACTATGAATGCACAGAAGTCAAGAAAAGTGGTGGACACATGTCCTTCATCAAAAGTCCAGTTCCTGGAGTAGCTTACATGATGTCTTCAAATTTCTAGATGGCTAGAGGTGTGAAATACAGCTTACTTATGAAACTTACTTATGAAGCTTCTTTATGTTTTCAATTAGGTGTCTCCTTATACCCCAATACCACTGATCTGATGTTTGTTCTAGCAAAATTGGGTTTTATAAAACATTACATGGGAAAAATAATAGCTCAGGTTCATCCATGTCTCTTTCAGAATTTATACTGGTTTCACATTGTGAAAGATGTTTTGCTAACCAAAACATTTCTTTATAGAAGAAAAGTAAGAGTTGCCTTACTAACTTTATCTGAGCCATATTCACAATTATATTGGTCCTATGTTAAAGTGAGCAGCTTACTAAGAGCCAGAAACAAATATAGTGTGCAACCGACCAAGAACCAATAGCTTAGGAAAGTTATTTGGGGGATAAACCACATTCTCAAAGATGCTATAGTGAACAAAGATTGTTCTATAAAATCTATCTTATTAACTACCTTAACAGCCACCTTTATATTCAGTACCTAAATGGTTTGCATCTAAACTCAATTGAAAACATTGACCCTGATGTTTTTGCAATGCTTTTAGATCACTTTTGTAAATTGGGACTAGGTGTAATATATTCTCAGATTCCCCTACAGGTACAACAAGCTTTTTGCATGTTTGTTGGGTAGATATATCAATTCTGCATAGAAGCATAATTTATTTTTTGTCATGAAACAACATCTCTGAGAATCCTCCAGGCTTATGGGAGGCCACTGTTCAATTGATGTTCACTAATATGGCCAAGTGAAATTACTCTTCTCAATTTCATTTCTCCTGGGATATATGAATTTCACCTACGTGAATAATAAGACACAGCTCCAAGCTTCAAGAAACTTCTATAAGGATGTTTATAAACCAAGTTTTTTCTAAACAAGCGAGCCTGACATTTTCTTTACTTTTGCTCACAATAATATTAATATTTCATACAACGCTGTGAGACTTGCATACCCCCAAATCTTATTCCTTTCAACAATACAGTAACCAAAAGGCCAATCTTCACAGCAGCAAGATTACTTTCTCAACTATATTCTCCACACAAAATCTTTGAGAAAGAAATAGGCTCTTCCATAAGACCCCAAAATCCCATTTCAGTTGTACGTCTTTGTCAGATCTGACTCTGATAATAGATAATAGAAGGGAAAGGAAGAAATAGGATATTGCATCTGTCTTTCCTTTCCTTTCCTTTCCTTTCCTTTCCTTTCCTTTCCTTTCCTTTCCTTTCCTTTCCTTTCCTTTCCTTTCCTTTCCTTTCCTTTCCTTTCCTTTCCTTTCCTTTCCTTTCCCCTTCCCCTTCCCCTTCCCCTTCCCCTTCCCCTTCGCTTTTTTTTTTTTTTTTGGCAAAATGGGACAATGGGCCTTTCAAGTATTTTTCAATGACTATGAAGGAAATAACCAATCACTGCAAAGATATTTTATAACTAATGGCACTTTCTCTCTAGTGAGAAATGGATCCATAGTCAAGACCATCCAGATATATATATATAGCAGTTCAACTCAGTTATGTGAGGCCATGGCAGGAGAAATGCCTCACCTATAATGGGCAGAAGGACCTTGAGGAACAGGAGGAAGTCTCCTCTCAGGAGACAGCTGCATTGCAGGACTTATCAATTGATCTTGGGGAGTTGCCGGCAGAGGAGACAACAAAATTATGAATGCTAATACTACTTTTATTATAAGGTTACAGTAACAGAATCTTGCAAGTCTGAATGTACCTCTCCCCTCCCTGCCTTTAGGTTCAAGAGAATTAGGGAGGGTCAAATTTGAGATGCTTTCTCAAATTATATTCCTACTTCAGACTCAGATTTCTCTTATCTAACCATTGTCTTGGTTGTGGCTCTTCTTCCTGTTCCTCAAGGTTATTCTCGCAGCCCATTACATTTGGTTTTCTAGTCTGGTCTATCTGGAAGGGTTGTCATCAAGTGGTGGTTTTCTGCATGGAAGAAGGGGGGTCATATAAGGAGAAACAGACTGCCCTCAAGGCTAAGACCTTCCTCATACTGACCACTGTTTCTTCTTTGTAGAGAAGCCATCAGTGGGTGGTGAGAACTGTTCAAAGATAAAAATTCCCTGTCCTCAAATATTTGAAGTTTCCCTCTCCTTCTTGCTCTGCTCCTATCCAATCTTGGTTTATCTCAAATGGCTAAGCAGAGTTGAACCTGGTTAGTAGCTGTATGGGAGATCCTTCAGGGCTGAAGGCTAGGCTGGGAAGTTGAAAAAACATTGTGGAAAAGCCAGTGACAAACCACTTCTGTACTGTTGCAAAGAAAATGGGACAGATATATCCACATAGTCACCAGTCATTAAGTTCAACTCAAAAGAATAAAATCCCTTTTTACCCCTTTTTGGCTAACTCAGGCAGCATTACATTGCAGGGAAGTTAGATTATTATTCGTTCTTTGAATGAAACCCAGGCCTTAATTTTCATTGTAGATTGAAAGTTGGTTTGGGTTAGACAGCAAGTTGAGTGAGAAGATGGACAGAGACCATACATCTGCTGAAGACTTCTAAACTCAGAAGAATTATGGAGCATCAGGCAGACTTTATCCTGATCAGATGGTATTGGACCTATAGCCGAACCAAATTAAAGCAAAAACTTATTCGGCCTTTTCTCCACCTCTGTAAACATGATATCATCAGAAAGACTTTGTTAGCAAGGTAATGCATTATTGTTGCTGTTGCTGTTGTTGTCTTAAATAATAGAATGAAGATCTGAACCTTTGATTAGTGGTCATGTTCTACATTACAAAAATTCTAAACCATAAATATTAAGCCTTGTATGGCTCTTTTAAAAACACCCTCCTTGCTTCCCACTTTTTATAACTAAATGATTTGCAATAAAATATGGATCTTAAGGATGGGTAAAATTATCAGATTTTTCAAGTTTATCATCTAAGTCACTTCCATTTCTATAGCATTTTGAGATGTTAAAAAGCACAAAATTCATATGTATTTTCTGTACAGTTTTATAATATACAGTGGTACCTCGGGTCATGAGCTTAATTAGTTCCGCGACTCTGGTCGCGACCCAAATTGGTCGCGACCCGAATCAAATTTTCCCATAAGGTTCAATGTAAATACGGTTAATCCGTTCCGACCCCTACGAATTTGGTCGCTAACCGATTTTGGTTGCAACCCGAATCAAATTTTCCCATAAGGTTCAATGTAAATACGGTTAATCCGTTCCGATCCCTACGAATTTGGTCGCTAACCGATTTTGGTTGCAACCCGAATCAAATTTTCCCATAAGGTTCAATGTAAATACAGTTAATCCGTTCTGAACCATATGTATTTTTTTAAAAAACTACAAAAATATGACACAAAGTACAGTACAGTACACTATGAAGAGAGAGAACGCTAACCTTGCTTGAGGCGTGGAGGACAGGAAGGTGGGTAGGGAGGTGGTTATTGTTTGGAGGGAGAGTCCCCCTCCCTACAGGAAGCCACGACCACATGTCATGGCGGGGAAAATGGCGGCGGATCCTGTTCGTCACCCGATGCGGAGTTCGCAGACGGCAGCAAAATTTTGCGAATGGTGCTGTTCGTGACCCGAATTGGTCGTGAACAGAAGCATTTGTGACCCTAGGTACCACTGTATATTGTACATCATGTACACAATATGCCTCATATATGTTATGTTGCACATTTTTCTCATCAATGAGCACAACGATGTATGCATTTCCTTAAAGTGCTTGTCTATAAAAGAAGAGACAAATTCTGATAAATGCAGATAACTGCATTCTGACTCACATCTTGATGTTGGAAGTGTTTATCTAGATGCCTTTTCCCACCCTGCGGGTAACAGGATAAGCAATACCATGCACACAAATATAGCTGAAATAATTTTTGAGCTCCAAGAATGATAAATTGCAGCAATCCTTCCCAACTGCAGGACACAGACCAAGAATTACAAGGGATTATGGGTGAATCTTTATGTCTGGCTATAACCCTAATGAATTGACCAAGTCCTTTCGACACAGTGATCATTACAAACTTAAGACCTTAATTTGCTTGGCATCTAATTACATAGATTAATTGCAGAGCCTACCCAGAATACATAATATATTGTGGCCTTTTCATCACAATTTCCATATGTTACTGTCTATGCCATGCTGGGAAATATATGGAATTCTACTGCTTTCAGAATAAATAATGCACAGCTAAGAAACAACAGCCACACCATTAGGTTTGATTAGATTCTTCTGAATAGGTGAGGTTGGGATCGTTTTGCTTGTTTTTGTTTTCTGTTTACAAAAAGGAGTGCTAAATATAAAAGACGGGTTATATTTGGAGAACGGATGTATTCCATTATAGTCAAATTAGTTTAATGACTGCAAAGAGGATGGACTCAGTTACAACACCAATGGATTGTATTGTTGGAAGAGCTGAAGGACCAAGTTGGGGACAGATCATCTTGGAGAAAATCTATTTATTGGTCACTAAGTTCAACACTGACTTGATGGCACATAATCAAAGATTTTTAAAAGGCTTTAGTTTTAGCAAAATGTCAAGTCCACAAAATCCAAACCCCAGTTTAGAAGAATTCTCATGAAACCAGGCCTGGTTCGGATAAATACTCCTTTATTGGTTGGTACATGCAGCTTGAAGCAAAGCATTGCTAAAACTAAAGCCTGTGTAGATTTCTCTCTACTTATTCCCCCCCTTTACTACATTGGTGCCAGAATCCTTTCTCACAGACTGGTGGCCTTGTGCATTCCTCCCATTGATAACACAGTTCTTCCCAGCCTTCAGACTACCACCAGTTTTGTCTGCATTCAGGTCTTGCTGTAAATTTCCGTATCAGTTTGAGTGCCTCTCCATCTCATAGCATTAACTCAAATACAACTATAAACTACCATCCCCCCCCCCCCGATACAAATGGCAGAATCAAATCAAGCAAATGCCCATTGACTGCTATAACTTTTTAAAATAGCATTTGATTGATGCAGGTTCTGACAAAATGATTCATGGTAGATTTGATGTAACATGTGAGAACCACTGAGTTATGGTTCAAATCTTTTATCTGTCATTCTCTCTTAGTCTCATTCTTGCCCCATTCCCAATTCCTACAAAATTAATAAACCCTTGCCATCATCCATTTTTCTATTATCCATTTTTATTAAATAGATTTTCTGTGAAAGCCCAAACCTTATTAATGCTCAAGGAAGGAAGTTCCAACTTAAGAAACTCACATTTGTTTTTCCTAGCATGTAAAAGAGTTTTCTAAGAATTTCTCTAATATTGCATGGAAATTGTTTGGAGATACTATATATTAATTCAGAACTTAAAGTTCCCAGTTGATGCAAACCTGGGAGAGTGAGGAAAGGAGCTAAACTCAAACAGAAATTTCAGAACACTTATTTTCTAGTTTTGAAGCTTAGTTGCCCTTTCGGGCAACTGAGAGATTCTAAAGAAGCTGAGGTTTACTTTAATTTCCATTTTTCTCCTCTAAAACAAGAAAGCCCAGTGTATTCAATTAGAAGCCAATCATTATTTTTTCAGCTTCAAGGAGACACATATCATTCAGCGTATAAACAAAAGGGAAAAAGAAAAAATAGTAGAAGAATGAAAAAAAAAAACCCAGTCCCAGATTGGGGTTTTTTCCCATCCTCTTCTTCTCAAAGCCTGTCAGATAATAATGTCAGTTCATAATGATAAGACATGATAAGAAATAGCAATTCTGAATAGTATTTTAGCATTATTTGAAAATGTATCTGGTTTGTAAAATATGCATAATTCTCCCCATTCTAGGTAGCAAGAAAGAAAACAAAAAGTAGTTATTAATGAACGTTTATAAACTAGATATTTTGCACTGTAAACTCTGCACTAAAAATCTAAAATTCATAAGTTGTGGGTGATTTTATGGAGCAATATTGATTTGTTAACTGCCTGGAAGTATCAGATTAATGCACCTGGTAATCAACAAATTACTTTCACCTCTCAGAAATCAAACCTCCAACTTTTTATTACAGCTTTTGCATTGCCCATTTATTTTTATTTTTTATTTGAGATGTAACCAACCAATATTTTATTGGCTTCTGAAAGTGTAAATATCATAGATGCTTTTCAGTTTGAATAACCGCATGCTTATTTTTCTTAGAAAGAAAGATTACGCAGCCTACAATGAAATCCCAGCACAGGATTAAATTAAATAAGTCCGATATTAATTTAGGGCAGCCTTTTCTAGCATGTTAATCTCTAATTGTGTTGACTAACAACTCCCATCATTTGTAATCAACAAGACCATTTGGAATGATGGCGTTGTTTAGCATATCTGGAGAACCCCATTTAACTTCATTGTCTCTTTCTTTTACACATTCTGGTAATAGATGTACAATCTATGCATTCAATGGTGACAGAATAGATTTCTTCTGGTTCTTCTTTGAAACAATATGATAGAAAAGTTAACCCTATTTACAGCACAGTATCACTCAGTTTACCGCCAACAGAACATCATTCTCACATCCTTAGTCACTGATTTTAGCCATGCTTATTCAAAGGAGTTAATACTGTAAGGTTTACCCCGTTCGTCCCAGAGAAACTCTTGTGACACGTGTGTTCAGCAAAGTTTACTCAAGCATAACGTAAGTAAGTACAGACAAAGCCAGGATTGGCTTGGCACATCTTACAATGTATTTAATAGCTTCCCCGTTCCCACGCTTTTCCCCGTTGCTTAGTTACAGATTACTCGCAATAATCCCCCCTCGCCCAAATGGCAGATTCAGCCTGGTGCTTTGTCTTTCTGATTGCCATCTATGGGTTGTGCTGTTGTTGTCTTTGTTGGTTTCCCCAGTTGCGCGCAAAGCCGGAAGTTCTCAATCATGCGCTGATTGCTTCGCTTCAGAGTCTCTGAGCGTTCCTTTGTCTCCAGCGCTCGAGGGAAGCCGGCGCTGATGCAAAGTATCCGCTTGCGGTTTGAGTTAAGCGCCACCACCTGCCAGGAATCAGTTCATGGTTTCACTTCCCCTTTTCCTCTGCTAGTGCCTGGGCGGTGAAATTGACTAGGCAAAGCTGAGTGGTGCTTTTGCCATGCCATGCCGTGCCGGCTGAATCTGACAAATACCACATGCCTTTGTTTTGAGCTGGTGTGATGGAATGGAATTATGAAGGCCAGGCTCAGGGAGATAAACATTTTCTTAGCTCGCCAGAAGAGCATGGGAGGAACAAGAGGATGAGACTGGCACCTCCCTGAGGAATTCACGCTGTTGTGGCTGGCTGACTTTGGGAGATGGGGTTTCAGTCTGGGAAGATTCTTGCTAGAGGTTGTAGCTAAGAAACACAGCTGGACTGAATTTGCATTGTCTCTTGGAGTTCCTTGGGCTAGGCCTGACAGCTGGGAACCCAGACGTCGAGACAGTCAGCTTAGTTCACCTTAATCCAGCCATAAAGAGTTCTCAGTCACCGAGGTAGCAATCAGAGATGGAAAAACAAACTAACAGGACTCATAGGGTATGCATCTTTTCTTGGATGCTCATCCCAGATACTTAGGATTCCCCTCATGTGAGAGGTACAAGGAGTTGGATGCCCAGAAGCATTATTTTTCTAGTGGTGGCCTCTGTCTTGTGGAACAGATCCCCAGCTTAGGCCCAGTTAGCATCTACCACTGAATCTTTCCATAAGGCTATGAACACAGAGCTCCACTGTAGGGCTGATGGTAGCTGCTATTAAGTTTGGATTGACATCAGGGTTGTAATTTGATAGTTATTTTTGTTGGTTGTTTCTACTGATTGATGGCACAATGCATTTTTATTGTATGTCTGTTTTTTTCTTGGACTTAAACTGGCAAGAATTGATTAGATAACAGCAGGCTATAAATATAATTATTAAAGAAATGCATTTTAAGTAGAGACTTTTCTGGAAAATAATGGCAAATTCCAAAAGGGTTGGCAAGGGCCAATAATGTTACAAATATACAAGTAATGATAAACATTTTACTGAAAATAAACATTCAGAGCCAATTGTTTGTTGTAATCTACATGCAAGCAAATCTACAATGGCCGCCAACCCTTAGCAAATGCAGATATTCTGTTTGGGACATTAAAAAGAAATTGTAACAAGATGTGAACTTTAGTTAAAACTCTGTTCAGTGGGGGGAACTGCACTAAAGATCTGAACACAGCGAAGAAATGCAAGCAATATATCTGCAACAGACACGAGACATTCATCAACTTCTACTACACAAGATTAATGGGAGAAAATGCAGGGCTCAAATTCCTAGCTTTCATTTCTTTCAGCCCGAGGCTGAAATAATTATAATCCCACTGGGAATGCTGCAGTGAGAAGGCAAGGCAGCCATGTCATTTCTGTTTTCAATGAAGAGGCGGACAAGAAGATTTTCTCCAACTGACAAGTTAAGGTTCTCACCAAAGGATTAGGTCCCACTCTTAACTGGGGATTCAAGATCACACTGCAGAAATAAAATGTATGCGCGCGCACACACACCTCTGAAACAAAAGGAGGAACAAAACCCTCCCCAAACCTCATGGATTCTATGCATATGAAATACATCTAATTAATCCTCTCCTTCTCTGTGGACTCTTGTGGTGTTCCCATCACAGTCTGAGCATCCATCCTTTGTTTGGATTAATTAACTGCCATCGCTTCATGCTAGCAGCCAGATATGAGCCAATAAATGGTAAAAAAAAAAAAAAGACTTTTAACCAAGTATGTCTGGCCATGAGACATATTTGGTTAAATTCTCTATGCCTTTTTATCTGTCTTGGAGGTAGATTTGAAAATAATCAGCTGATTGTTTTCCTATCATTTTTCAAGGCAATTGAAGAATTACACACCACAGGATCTGGACTTCAAAAAGATTTATACTTTGAAGGCATACAGAAATCTGTTTCTTTATATCTATGACAGCAAGTGACAGCAACATCAGGAAGAAGGAGTACCAGGGCCTGAAGGAGGAACTAGAGGGGATGTGGAAAGTCAAGGCCAAAGTGGTCCCAGGGGTGGTAGGAGCACTCGGGGCTGTGACTCCTAAGCTGGGAGAGGGGCTCCAGCAAATCCCAGGAGCAACATCAGAGCTCTCTGTCCAGAAGAGTGCAGTGCTAGGAACAGCTCAGATTCTGGCAAGACCCCTCAAACTCCCAGGCCTCTGGTAGAGGACCCAAGATTGAGGAAGACACAGACCACCCATAGGGGTGAGAGGGGATATATATATTGTACAACATACAATAATCTCCCTGAGGTTATCATATACAAAAACAAAGTTCCATGACTTTTTTCCAACTGTTTGTCCATCAGTCCCAAAAGAAAAGCCTCTGGTTTCGGTTGTATATATATATTTTAAGAAAGAAGATAAAAACTAATGCAAACTAACATATCGTGAGAAAAAGAAAAGAAGAAAAAAATCAGAGAAAGCTAAAAGTGCAAGAAAGAAAAAAAGGAAAAAAATAAATAGAACGGAAAGGAAAAAGATACAAAGAAGTAGCTTCCAATCTTCTTTACAGCAGCTAAGTACAATTATAAATTTACCTCTTGTTCTATGGTTATGACATAACTCTCTTCTTCCTATAATCTATTCTGTCTAATCATCAAAACCATAAGTCATAAGTTCATTTTTTTCTGTTACATGCAAAAAGTCCATAAAGGGTTTTCCAGTCAGCAATAAATATAGATATGGTATTTTTTCTGATCAAAGAAGTCAATTTGGCCATCTCAGGAAACTCCACCATCTTCATCAACCCTTCCTCCATTGTGGGTAGTCCCAAATCTTTCCATCTTTGTACACACAATAATCTCCCTGTGGTTATCATATACAAAAACAACTGTTTGTCCATCAGTCCCAAAAGAAAAGCCTCTGGTTTCAATTGTATATTCATCTTTAAAATCCTCTGAATCAGTCTATGTATTTGAGTCCAAAACTTTCTAGCTTAAGGCACACAAAATCTGCATCAATGAAATTACCATAGTCTAACTGGAGCAGCACTTGAAAACAATTCCCTGTGGTACTAAAATGATTGTTTATCTTCCTTCTTTCATTTTCCCTTTCTTTTTAGTTGGCATTATTTAGTTTTCTTTTTAAGAGCATAGCCTCTCTTTGAATAGTTGGAAATGCAATCAAAAAGTGTTGTTTTCCACTCCTATTATTTGTTCTCTTTATAAAATTCAATAAAAAGTATAATTAAAAAAGAGACCACATGGCAAAATTGATAGGCATGGGGGTGATAGCCTTAAATTTCTTATAATGAATCCAAATCAAATACTAAACATTTCTGCCTGCTAAATAGTTTATTCCATTCACATGGATATATGGTATATATGAAACATTAGTCCATTCCATTTTTTGTAGCATTAGATTTTGCAAGCCTGCCAGAAATATAAAAGTTCCATTGAAATAATCATATATGAGCTAAAATAAAAAAGAATGGTGGAAACTCTCTTTTGTTAAAGTACATCTAAAGCAAGAATTGACTCTAATTCTTGACTAATGTCATTCAGCCAATGAAATGCAGATAAGAGAGTGAAGTTTATGTCCAGAGGCTCTCAGCACGACTACTCCAGCTGACACAGTTCCATTCAATTTTCTTTGAAGGAACTAGAACTACATAAGTAGTCAGAGCTACTGAATTGATTCTGTATCCTTATGATCCCCCATCTTCACTGTTTTTAGGACATACGAGACCTGCTGCTCATTTATGTTCAGAATTGGACATTTTACAATGCATCTTCCTCCTTCATCTACTGAATTTTGGAGCAGAACCACTCTGAAAGGAAAATACACATTTAGATGTCCGGTACAAATTGTTGCTTCAGAATTAGAAGTGCTACAAATATTCCTGAGTTTCAGGACCTTTGGTTTGTTTTTCATGAAAGAGATTGTCCCAAAGGGGAGCACGTGACAGGGTTTGCCCTTGGCAGATACTTGAAAGAGAGAAAATGTTGGAAGGAGTCAACTGCGTCTCCATATTGGACACCAGAAATATTTATTTCATTTGCATCTTTATGTCTTTTCCCACACTCAGCCATGCGACCATTAAATCCTGTTGGCTAAGTGGTCATCCACACATCTCCTATGACAGTGTTCCCCATGCTGGCTGGGGAATTCTGGGAGTTGAAGTCCACTCATCTTAAAGTGGCCAAGTTTGGACAACACTGTCCTATGAGTATATAGATGCACAGCAGTCCCTCCACTCCACCCATATGAGGTCTCCCCATGAGGTCTCCCCTTCCCTCTCCAGATCCAGAACTTAAGCCCATCCTAGGCACCATGGAATAGTGATCAAAGTACCGGACTAGGATTATTTGGATGGCTCCTAAACATCCTCAGCCATGAAAGCTCACTTGGTGGCTTCGGGCCAGTCATTACCAACTCCATTTATCCAAATATCCCAATTTCCATTTCATATTCTCCCAATAGCCATTTATTCAAAACAAATCAGACTACTGAAGACCCAAACTGGGGGAAGTATGCTATAGGCCAGTTCAAGAAACAGACACTGCAAGGATTCCAGAAATGCAACTTTATTGTTGTAGGATATAGTAGCAAAATCTTGAAAACCTACTCGAGTTTCTCTCTGTCCCACCCTATACTAAATAAAATCAAGCAGGGTTGTTTTGAGTTTCTCTCCCATGTTTCTTTCAGTCTCTGGACTATAATCTCTTTCCGTGTGCCTTTCTAATGGCTTGCTCCCTTCTTTCCCCCTTAATGTCTCTCTCATACCGATCCTAAGGTCAGCTCTAAATCCTTTATTGTACACCTTGTACAGTACACCTTGTACATTTATTGTACACATTGTACAGTTCACATTGCCTTGATCCCCTGAAAAAAGGTTGCATATAAACCTAATGGATGACAACAATGATAACAATATAACAGCCAGAACCATCCATTTATGCAAATATCCCAATTTCCATTTAATATTCTCCCAATAGCCATTTATTCAAAACAAATCAGACTACTATTTAAGAGAACTTCAGATTAGCATGAATTAAGCTTCTGTTCTTATAAATCGGAGACTAATAAAGCATGTTTTACAGTGCCTTTGGAATCAAGCAAGGCAATGTTAAGGTTGTATTTCCAATATACAACGCAATTTTAAAAACAAAGAGTTAACCAATTATGTTGCTAGAAAACACCATGAAAAGGTTTCCAGAGTTCACAGTGGCAATTACTCATCAGCTATGAATAGACCCGTAATTAACATGTGAAGCAGCCAGAAAGTATGTATGTATTACTGTGGCAGTCTCAAATGTGGATCCAAGTTTATTCAGAATATATTAACCAACCTACAGTTTTGGTACATTCCGTCCATGAAAGGTATTACCAAGTCTTAAAACATGCTTGCATTTTGCTTTCTTCTGTTGTGAATTTTTTTTATGGGGTGTTTGTGGGGAAGTTAAACCTCGTTTGAGCCTAGTTTGATCCAGGAAAGCAGCCGGTAAATCTCATGAAAATTTATCCAAACTTCTGGGGAAAACACAATAAGTAAACACACATTCATATAAAATAGATGGTAACACCGAGCTGCAGTGGGGCATGATTTTAGTCCTACTGTGATTTGGAAAGCCAACTCAAGCAGACAAACAGACCTGAGAGATAAAATCAGGTTCACAAAAATATATCGAAACTTTATGCATCCCACGTTTGGTTCACAGCACAATGGAATCAATTTAGCATTTTAGTGTACTTCAGCCTATACATCTGAAACTCACACCCATCTGAGTTTGATACTAATCAAATATTGTAAACAGAGCTTCAGAATTAACAATCATCTTTCTGGTCACAAAAAAGGCCTAACTTTAGCCATTATAAGAACTTAAGATAGTGGACAAACCACTCCCTCCACCAATGTTTTGCCCAGCAAAAACTCTGCAGTGCCACGTCAACACCTTCACAGCTACCCCACCCTGGTTCTCTTTTAGCAGCTTTTCATATTTATCCTTTAACATCTGACACTAGTTACACAGCAGGAAAATCCATGGTGTATGTGTATGCATCCAAAAAAATCAAGCTGCAACACACACAAACCAAGGGCACACAGTCACAGCCACCATCTTGACTTTTTTGATCATCCCTCAATAGCCCCCTTACCCAAAGATATATACACAATGGAAAATAAAGCATGATACAGACATACAGTATGGTAAAACTGGTATGAAAATACAATGCAACATTCATGGTGCTTTAACATCCCAGAACATTAGCACACCGGCATGCAGGCAATCACTTAAGACATAATTTAAGTTCTTGGGTTTTGTGTAATACTAGTGCTGCCTTTGACTAATCTGCAAGCCGCCCACTTTAATGGCTTCCCATAAATAATTCAATTTTTAATTATGCTACGAGGCCTTGACCTGAAGACAGCAAAAAAAAGGAGAAAGGAAAGGAGATCAGAGATCAACCCACTTAGGTTTCAAGCAGCTGAGCTCTTATTCATAACACTTTTTTTTCCACTAGAAGGAGCACCTGCTTGCAAATGTATGTTTTTGTAATAAATTGGACAGTGTAATAGACAAGGCTGGAGTGCAGCACATTAATTCAGACTGAGCTCCTTTCAATCTTCTCAACTTTATGACAAGCCTGTGAATGGAAACCAAATGCTCAGCTAAACACGGTCTTCATCACTACATACAAAACTCTATTCATCCTGCTTGACAAATTGTCAGAATTATCTTTTAAAATCCTTGACATCACAATTTTAAACTCTACATTCCTCCTCTTTTCTCTGCTCCCTGAATTCTCCACCACCACCACTACCAAAACTCTGTCAAGCAAAACTACTCTCTGACGTTCTTCTAATCTTAGCCTATGACATAGTAGAACCACAGAATGTTTCATCGCTAGAGCAGTCTGAACTCTGGATAGCCTCAGGATTTGTTTAATGTTCTTTTTTCACATTTTTGCTTTCAAAACAACCCCTACCAACCAGAAACTGTCAAAACCATCATTCACATAGAATTCCACTTGCAATTAAACCCAACATAAGCTTAGCTGAAAGATGGTAAGATATTGATATCTGTCTAGATAACTTTGCAAACTCAAAGAAGCGGTACTTTCAAACCTTATGTGAAAAATATGTTCTTCTGGAATTCTGATCACAAAAGGTAGTGGACCTTTGCACAAAACAGCTGTCAGGAAGGGAAGTTTGCCTGTTCACAAATTTAATTGCCATGAACTTTTCCAAAGCATTAATTGGCCCAAAGCAAGCTGATCCCAGCCTTCCAATTATTTTTTAAAGTCTTTAAAATACAGTTAAAGTCAGTGGAACAGGAAACAAAATCCATGAGCACACTGATGCCCAGAGGAACTACACTACTGCATTTTGCAATGCATATGATCCAAAGGATAAATACTAGTCGGGATATAGAATGATCACAGCAGATTATGGTACTTCACTTGACTGATCTCCAAAAATTCAGCAGGATTGCAACTGATCACTATCTGGAGGAGCAACCACAAGGAAACCCCAGGGCTGTAGATTAGACTGGGAAGTAAAAAAAATCCCAGCAGAAAACAAGGCTAAACCATTTCCATATTGCTGTCAAGAAAATAACACAAAGGTGTCCATGTAATCACCAAGAGTGAAGCTTGACTTGAGGGAGATTTAATCTTTTTTTAATATAGAATTATGTTCCATGTAGTGCATCGCACTATATTCAGTCTCGGTATGAAAATTCCAGTTCAGCTATAAAGCAAACCATTAAAATTTCTGAAAGAGACAGCTAGAGATTAAATGGTAAGATTTGGAAGCAGAGCAACCATGATGGGGGAGGACTTAAGTCAAGATAGAAGCCATGACAACGTGATCAAAACTTCAGCCCTTTTATGTTTCTTGCCATCTTGACTTTTTTTGAACCCCCCTCCCCAAAGAGACCCCTTTTGGTAAGACACATGCTATCCAATCTCATAAATAATTAATATAGCACATTATGAGTTACCTTATATCAGCTCTGTCTTTCAAGATAAAGGAGTTTCAATTTTATCTAGGTTTGGGTTTATTAACACCTACAATTCTTTAAGTAAAGTCTCTAAGTAGGCATAGTTAGAAGAATGATCTCCTGTGTGATGAACCTGGCAGTATTGAACCAGCTGTCCGGTTGTATTTCATTTCTGGGAGACAGCATGTTGGCTAAAATTGTGACCACGTGAATGCCATTATGAGATTTTGAGATAATTTCATATTTTCGGTTAAATGATATATCCACAGATGTAATTTCTGTGATAGAAGTGACTCAGAAAATATCTGCCATGCCATAAATCATGTCAGCCACATTTATCAGTTACACACCAAAAAGTTGGTATTGGACTTGCATGCCCCCAAAATTACTGCTATAAATTATTGTTTTTATCATTGTTGTTATTTGTGGATAAGCCCCACATTCCTTTTGATGAGTTGGGATATGCCTTAAAACATAAATTATTTTCTATGTCCTATTTTTTAGAATGCTTTAGAAGTATTTTAAACTTTTGGAGTTTGGGTGGAGCTCTGAATATTGTTTTTATTTCTCAAAACCTGCTAGAGAAAACAAACTATGGTCTTTACCATTTTGAGTCAAAAAAACTTAATGACACCTGAATGGCTACTGATTTCAGAAAGAATAGTTGTGGTACAGAAATAATTTATCCCAAATGTATTCCAGAAGCTCCTTGATATGTTTCTAAAACAATATGACAAAAAGATAGTTGAAGTGTAATATTGCAACTTTTCCCATCCTGGTATCTATCATGAATGTTGGACTTCAGGTCCCAAAATCTGCATCACCACTGACCAGGGTTCAGGGAAGATGCACTCTCACACATTTTGAGAATAAACTGTTGAGGAAGGTTGCAATATGTTATATCTCTCACTTGGGACTCCAAAAGTGAAAACAGACCTCTAACTTATTATCTATATCAGAAGCTTCATAACGTACAGTTCTATGCAAACATTTAGGCATCCTGTGTGAAATTATATCTGTTAATGATAACAAACGTTTCTTGTAGCCAACTAAGATTCTTTCAATTCTTGCATTTTGATTTTTTTCCCCACTCTTCCTTGCAGAACCTTTCTAGTTCAGAAATATTCTCTGGTCTCCTTGCAGATGTGCTTCCTTGAGATCTCCTCACAGATTTTCAATAATATTCAAGTCTGGGGACTCTGAAGAGACCATTCCACAACCTTTTAATGTATGGGTTTCCCTGCCACAAGCATATTATTTCACTTTGCAAAATGGTGAAAGCAAGAATAAATCTAGTGTACAATGTTCCCTTGCTTCCTCACAAAATCCAGCAAGTTCCCTAGGCATCCAGGATGAATGCTACATTTAGAGTGAAAGTTATTTTATTGAAAGATGCTGGCAGTCTTTAAAAGTTGGGGCTGGTGAAGGAGAGGGAGATGCAGTGGCACTAAAGTAAACTAGGGATGATTTGGACATGGCAAGGAATGTGATATAGCAAAGTAAGAGCACAGAGAGACAAAGTAAGGGCACAGAGAGAGGGAAAACTGGACCTTATAACCATCAAAGTGTGCTAGCTGGAGTGGAGAGGAGATAGTGGGTATTTATTTTATGTTAGTCCTTCCCCTGATGTTAAATTATATTTTAGTAAATAATCTAGCACTCTTGAACATTTCTAATGAAAAAAATAAAATGAAAAATAAATGCCTACAATCAGTTTGGGGTAGTGGCTAAGGCACCAGGCTAGAAACTGGGACACCATGAATTCTAGTTCCATCTTAGGTACAAAGTCACTGGGGGTCAAGACTGATTCAAAGATATGTGTACATACACACACACACACACACACAAAGGAAAAAATAAAATGTCACCCTTTTATCGCTGACAACCTTTCTTATGGTTGCTAACCAGCACAAAATAAATCACAGACAAATATTACTATAGACCTATAGAGTAGACCAGTAAGATTAAAAAATGTAAAAGTAAGATTAAAAAATGTAAAACATTAAGACGAACCAGTCAGAATAATATAAGGATAACCTTCAAAATGAAACTAAAGAAAAAAGGAAATCAAGATAAGTACCAATAGATAAAACAATGAAATCAACCAAAGCCACCCTTTTAAGCCAAATGAAAGCTCTCCACTGGAACTGAAAATTTAGTTCCATATTTCTGGGCATCTGTGGATCTGCCCCAAAAAAGCACTGCTCTGAGGCACAATTTCTGCCAACCCCACTTCTCATTATTTCCAAGAATCTGGAAAGTTCTTAACACTCCAACAATGGGAAAATGTTCTTGAGCAAGACACAAAAGGACAATTTGTTCCTCAACAGCGATTAGCACTATCCACTAATTCATTTGTAAGTGCATCAGCTGCATTTCTCCACGTATTTATTATTCAAGCCATGGGCAGCATTTTCACACTGGCAGATTGCGAAAGGCATGAGCACCAGCTTCCTCCTGTGACTCAGAAACTGTCTTTGCATTCTCACATGGAACAAAATGCTTTATCAATAATTCAGAGAAAGACGCTTGCTGAGCATTAACTCCAAACCTGATCTGTAAGCAAGCACCAGTTCTTGGCACCACTGTCCTCTTTGCTTTAATCACAAGATTGGTTTCCCTCCTATGCTTAGGGCGTCAAATCCATCACTTAGATGAGCCTCACTAGGAGGTTTAACTTGGGTTAAACCCTGTTACTTTCTGATAAAAAGGAAGGAAGAAGGCTGCCAATGCTTCTGAGTTTTTCACAAAGGGAGCATACATACCAAAAAATTAACTGGGAATGTATTCTAGCTTAACAACAGAAATGTTTACAGTGATTTGGAGGAGGGGAGGAGTGGAATTTATGAAGTTTCACATAATTATTTTTTATATAATTTCATTCTGCATATATGCAGGATGGATAATGATCAACACTTATAGTTCAAAATTACTTGATTTAGTGCAGTCTTATTCCTGTCTGTTCAGAAGTACCTGTTTTTAAGATCAGTGGATTTTACCTCTGGTAAATGCTAAAGGATTATTTACATATTGTAGGGAGCTAGGGAGTCAGTTTCCTGATCTGCAAACACCTACATACACCAGTCACAATCTTATAGTGCACTTAAAGTAACTGTCTACAATCACATAATGATTATTAGTTTCTAAAGAATTATTGCATCATTAAGTTACTATGCTATACGCATTTTGGAAGAATGTATAGTGAGAGACTGCTCCAGTTCCTGGAGTTTTTCAAACTGACATAGCTGCAGATAGGCATCTGAAAACAACGGTGCTAAAAATAATGTAGGCAGTGATCACAAGCTGTCTCAGTGTTTAAGATATATTCTTTTTTTTTTAAAAAAAGAAAGTTCACTTGACAACTATATAGAAGGATTAATGGGCAAAGTTCTATGGAAATAACATTCAAATTCTGCCCTCAAAATTATAAATTATATGTAAATGTGTCTGTTTTATCGCAAAGCCATAAATTTCATGCAGTTTTGTCAGGTTCCCATGTGTTCTGACCTTTGTTTTATTAAATTGCAATGTAATGAAAAAAGAGATGGAAGTAAATCGCTTTTTATCATGGTTCAGATGGCATTAGGAGACAAGAGAAGATGACTTACAATACAGATACCCATCTACCCCTTGCAAAAATACATCAACAACACTAGTGTTGGTTGGCGGGGGGGGTGAGATCACTCCCTAAGTTGCTCCTGTGTGGGGTGCCGCAGGGTTCTACTCTCTCTCCCCTCCGTTTCAACATCTACATGAAACTGCTGGGTGAGGTCACTCACTGGCTTGGGGTGTGGTATCATCAGCATCTTTCAACTCTGGGCCAGCCAAGTGTGGATGGCAAGGCTCTGTTCCACTGTCTGGAGGTTGTATGAATTTGGATGGGGAGCAACCATCTCTGATTCACTCCTACCAAGACTGAGTGGCTATGAGTATTTGAACCACCCTGATCTGGAGATATTCCATCTTTGACTTTGGGTGGGGGTGCATTTCCCCATTCAAGGTTGGTATGCAATCTGGGGTTTTTCCTGGACTCGCAGCTCCTGTTTGAAGAAAGAGCAGGTGAAAGCTGTGGATAGGAAGACCTTTGCACACCTCCACTTGGTGTGAAGTTGGGCCCTTTCCCAGATCCGGAGGCCCTTCAGACAGTCACTTATGCCCTCATCACCTCGCAGCAATGCTCTCTATATGGAGCTATCCTTAAAGACCACCCAGAAGCTTCAAGTGGTCCAGAATGTGATGGTAAGAGCAGTGATGGGCATGCTTCAGTATGCCCATGTAACATCTCTGCTTCACAAGCTGCATGTTTGCCAATTTGCTTTTAGGTACAATTCAAGGTGTTGGTTATAAGTTGTTACCTATAAAGCCCTGCACGGCATAGGGCCTGGTTACTTGAGGAACTGCCTGTTTCCCATAACATCTTCCCAGCCAGTTTGATCCTGCAGGGTTGGCATGCTCTGGGTTCCTTCGATTAAACAATGTCATCTCTCAGGATGGCCCTTCTGCTGTTGTTTAGAAGAGTTGTGAAGACCTGGCTTTTCATCCAGGCCTTTGGTGAGGGAGAGTGAGACCCCTCACTTTATTGCACTTGCCATCTTTTTTCTTTATTTTTTATGCTTTATTGTAATTTCTTTGTTTGATTGTTGTGAGCCACCCAGAGCTGTGACACCTGGGAAGCATACAAGTTTAATAAATAAATGCATGAACCATTTTAAAACTCAACTTTTGGGGGATAGTACATGTAAGGAGCTACGTCTGAATTGAATTTTTCGTCCAGCCAAAGGTACGTAAAGCAGAGAAGTTCTCTACCGGATGAACTATGCAATGGAACACAAATACCATACAATATTTCATTGAAAATAATCTTATGTACAAAGAATAGTGTCATTACATGGGCCAATCAATGCCATCTCTGCAAAGCAGGAAACAAATTCAATTACAAATATAATGAAATTAAATCCAAGCACCTATTGTTGGAACAGATTCAACACTGCTACAGTGAAAATTGGCATCACAAATCAATTGTTTTAGAACTGGCCCGGTAGTTTTGGTTGTTTCTAATTTTGTATGGGCATTGATTGCTTTAGGGGGGAAAAAAAAACAGTGGATTAAAAAAAAAAATTCTAATTAGGCAGAAATGTACATACATTTCATAATAAATCTCTCCGCTTTTTTTAAAAAAAATTGTAGACCTAATAGGTAGCACAAGACCCTTACTGGCAACTGGTATTTTTAGAACCCATTTTTTCCTGCTCTCCAAACAGTCTTATTACAAAAGAACTGAGAGCTGACATTGGCAGCACATTATTAATGTCTTTTTCTTTTTGCTCCACTGCAGACTGGAATACTACACAGAACGTACTTTTCTAGCTACTGCTTGTGAAGCAAACATCTGTGTTCCATGCACAGATGGCCACTGATCCTTTGTGCACCAGAAGAAACTTGTAAAACTGGGCAAAAGGGAAACTCTTCATTGAATATGCTTGCTTGCAAATCTGTTATCATCTGATTACAATCAAAGATCATTCTTGTGTTTCCACAAAAGCTCTTCCCCCCACCTCCCCATCACCACCATCCCTCTAGGCAAATGTGATAAAAAGGATTTCTCAGCCCAGGAAATTTGGTTGGCTAGATAAACACTTAGCTACAGTATGTATTAAGGACTTCTTTCTAGCTACCTGTCTTTCTGTAGAGGTGGTCAGCCGTCTTCTCAAAGAATCAAACTAACATGCATAGATGGGTCTGACAAAAGCTGGTATGGAAGAAGAAAATAAAAAAGGAGCATCCAGAATATGTAAAATGGAAGGGCTTAAACTTTTCTTGCCCGCTAAATACACCGTAATGAAGCAACATTCTTTTCCAACCATGTTGTTTGATGAGTTCCCGAAACTCATTAAAAGACAAACCAATAACGGTGAGAAGTCCGTGGTTGGAAAGCAGCACATTCCTCTCCCTTCCAGAAAATGGTTTCTCCTGAGAAAGGCAGGTAAGTCTGCCTAGGATTGTGGCCAATTAATAGCTTGGCAGGGAGTTGCAGATATCTTGTGCTCAACTCATGCCTATTCTATTTATCTGTATTTCCAGCATTTTTGGGTGAATGTTTGCTAACTGATGCTGTACTTCAGACTATAATCTGAAAAAGAAATACTAAGATACCCAGGAATGAACGCACGCACGCACACACACACACGTCACTCTATCTTCTATCACATTTTTTAACATGAAAGGAGAGCTGTTTCTTCACACAGGTAGCCTTTCGAAAGAAAAGGAAGGTCTGTACATAAATGAAATTGATATATCCCTGAATTTGTTTTTGTATGAGATGATCTGATTTACTACACACAACTGTGGTGAGAAGATACTTGTTACTAATAAGTCACAGGTAGCAAGTCACTATGACATACTTAAATGGTAACTTTTAGGTAATCTAACTTTAAATTCAAAAGCTGGCATTGTATACTTGTCCTTTATACAACAGTAGTTTCTTGAGAAGGAGAATGATTTTGCCCAGGTTTAAAGATTAATCTTGAATTACTCTTATCAATAATGGAAAGATTGGGACATTTATTATGAAGTAAGGCCCTGCCAAAAACCAGAGATGTCTTCGAGTTTTGTTCTTCCCAACAAAGTTTTAAAAAAACTGCCTTTTCTACCATGGAGACCAAAAAACACACTTTTTTTTTTTTAAAAAAAGCCCAAAACGAATAAAGCTGCAGAGAAAAAGGAGACTCTCTAGTAAACTAATTGTATTATGCATGTCATCTGCCTTGGCTTGTGAATTATTCCTACACATGGGGATTTTCCACATTCTGAGACATTACCCCAAAACTACACCTTGTATTGCCTCTGCTATATCGTGGGCAGAAGGCAATTCTTTGTTTATGCCTCTGGAAAAGCACGCAGAGAATACTCTGGTTCCCTGGCCAGAAAGATGGCAGATGAATGAGAAACAGAAAGCTAGAATTGCATTGGTTAAAGGAAACACAATCAGGCCCACCAGTTCAGGAATTCAGTGGCTGCTTCCTGGTCAAGGAATAACACAATTTGGCCTAGGACTTGGTGCTGTTGCAAGCAAATTAATGGCCAGATAAGGCAGTTCATTAACTCTGTCAGTGGAGGACACTGACACCAAGTGGCAATCCAAGCACGAGAACTGATCTTCATTAAAGGAGGTCATGCAGTGACCTAGAAGGCATACTAGTTCTTAATTCTGGATTGCCCAGGTAAGTGGAACTCTCCTGGATAGCTAGAAAGCCTAGATTAACCAAGTAACTTTCCATCCTACAGAACAAGCAGGCCTATCAACAAGATTACCACTATGCATCGTTTCTAGTTACCGGAAAATGCTTTTTTGTTCTGTGAATTTCAAGAGCTGCCATCATCTCATCCAGCAGCTCTGGTAATGCTGCAGACATTTAGAGGTGAAGGTGTTAGACCATAACTAGGGACTCTCAGGTTCAAGTCCATCTTCAGCTATGAAAACCCACTGGGTGATTTTGAGACAATCACTCATTTTCAGCCCAACCTAGTTCCCAGTGTTGTTGGGAGGAAAGAAACCAAGGATTATATATACCCCCGGGACTGCCTGGAAAAAAGGCAGGATAGAAATCTAATGAATAAATCCCATAATCCTCAGTATCCAGCTCCAAAGAATTGCCTGAAATCCTTTAGACAGTCATGGGAGTGTTAGATACCATTGTTTCAAAGATTAGCTATGTGAATAATTTATTTAGAATGAAAAGTTCCATCTTCTTTACTGGTAGGGACTTGCCTTTCACTGCATGTCCATTCAGTCTCTGAAGATGAGTGTCTTTCTGCTCTATGCGTGTTAAAGAGAAAGGACTCTGTCAGAAAACGTCCAGCTAGATGACCATCAGCACCATGGCTATTGGCTTTCTTCATGCCATGACAAATGGACAGTGATTATATGGTTGCCATTACATGATGGAATGCAACCAGGGCAGAGAACAATATACATCAAACATAGTCCAAAACGGATTTTTCTCCAGCAAGCGCTATTGGAGGTGGAACTGAATGCAGGCTGAGTGTTTTCCAGGAGCTGTCACACACCAGATGAAGCTTATGATTTAGTCAAATGACTTCTCGCTTCATCTTCTCCCTGACTTGGGCACAACTGACTTGAATACTTGTCAAACTGCAGCCCTATTCACAACCTACACATATGTGTGGTCTACCACCAGCCTTCTATTCCAGAAACACTGCAGGGTGCCTTTTTTCCCTACAACATCCAGAACTTCCAAATGGAAAGCTTTATTAGATGGGTCATTTGTACAGAAGAGAACACGTTGTAAGCCTTTTTGATACATACAGCATCAGTTAATTAAGGGAGGGCTTGGGATCAGTGAAAGGTAAGGCAAAGGGATGGTCAAAACAACCAGCAAGGGCCCTGCATTTTTGAGAATGCTCACTTCAAACCTTCAGAGACTTTTTAGCTACAACTGGGTGTTCTCACATCCCTAGACAAGACTACTTTGCCACGTGGATTCTCACCAGGAAAAAGAAGACAGATAGTCCTTGCTTACCAACTGCTCATTCAATGACCATTCAAAGTTACGACAATGCTGAAAAAAGAGATTTATGACTGGTCCTTGAAGTTGTGGCTGTCGCAGCATCCCACGATCACATGATTACCATTGTGACCTTCGCAGCTGGCTTCCAACAAGCAAAGTCAATGGGAAAGCTGGCAGGAAGTCGCAAGTCATGGTCATGTGACATCATGCTTGACTGCAGGTGATTTGCTTAACAACTTCAGCTGGAACAGACCTAAGTTGGTGCGGTCATGTGACATTTCACTTTACAACCATGTCACTTAGCAACAGAGTTGCCAATCTCAATTGTAGTCAGTAAGTGAGAACTACTTGTTATCCCATTTACTGTATAGTCCATACTTAAAACTACATCCTCAACAGGGTGCTTAGGGGCAACACTATGTCCCCACTAAGCTCACTTTCTGTCCTAATTTTTTTAGATCCTTTTAATTAAGAACCTTAGCAATGCATCAGCCTTTATCATAGCATGTATTTCAAACAATCTTTTTGGGCCCTCACATTAAAAGAAGCCAAAGTGCAGAATGGCCACAGATGGGTGTTTTGCCCACCTTCTCCTGTCAGATTAGCCATCTTCTCCATGATGGCCATTTAGTGAGGGTGCCATGACATGCCCTCAAAATTAAAACAAAAAATAAAACACTGCACACTAGCCTAAAAAAGATTAGGGACCCTTGGCAGGCAGATAACTTTTATTGAGCAAGGCCATTTCTTTTTCTGCAATGAAGATTTGCATCATGTATGGAAGGACCATGCAATTCTTTGGATTTGATTCTAAAAAGGCACTTCCAAGTGGGTGGGGCACAAACCCAGTACTTGTTAGCAACTGATTAAAGCAGTCGTACCTGCAGCTGCTTTAAAGGGTGGCCAAGAGTTATTATGTCTGCACCTCCTCATGCTCTGAATATTTTTTTGGAACTGAATCCAAAACACTACACACCCTTTATTTACAGAATACCTGTTACAGCCAGCTAGTCAGAAATGGCAACGAGAGGTAGAAGTATTCCTGCAGGTGTTACACACACAGACTGCTTAACCAGTGGTCTCCCATAGGCCACTGCTAGATTTATCTACACTATCTACTTCATTTCCCTTTGAACAAACATCCATGTTTGCAAAGAAATTATTATGCTGCATAATAATGGCTTTTGGAGAAGTCCTCAAAACACATTTGGCTCTTCCCCCAAAAGATGTGTGTCAATCAATGGATCCTTTTATTAAAAAAAGAAGAAATCCCAAAGCCATTGGGACCTTCAGCATTCTTTAGCTAGTTCTGATCAGCTCCCGCTTTGTTGTGCTATTCTTTCTCAGTAGATAGCCCAGCTGTTCACACAACTTAACAACTCTTCCTCAATCCAGTCGCTTCCCAATGTTTGTCTCCCAGAAAAAACTGTATCATTATCTCAGGATGGGACTGTTCTCATGACTTACATGTGCTTTCCATATTCTCTCTGGTCTGACAAGCATTATCCAGCAGGCTTTAGCATTTCATTGAGAACCTGTAATTACCTTCAAGCAGGCATCATTTCAGCCTCTTTCACTGATTACAGGCCAAGCGATTTAGTATCACACATACAGCTGCAATTTACAGATCTATTGGGGGAATCTCCCCGACACAGTCAAATCCCTTTGGAAGACACAATATTTCAGAAGAAGACATCTGTGTTGTTTTCTTTTTTGTAATGATAGTGCAAAATGGTTTCTGCTAGATAACCAGTCCCCACAGACAAACAGCCAGCAGAACTGTAAACACTGAAGCTTTTACTAACAGAATGTGCTGTGAAGAGGACCTGTTGTAATAGACATTGCTATTAGCCTGTACATTGAAAGCAATAGCAGGTATGGAAAATAATCCAAAATTCAGTAATCCCTTTCAGTAATCCAATTAAACAATTCAAAAGGATGGGCCAGCGTTCAAGGTCTTGGGACCTCTTCATTCGGCATGGTATGAAGAGGTGTTGTTCCAATCCTGTCTCATATACTGGAGGCTGAGAAGAGATGTGGAAGAACACCAAGATAACATGTCCCAAAACATATTTAACATACAAGAGAGTGAGTAGATTTCTAGAATGAGACAGAGACCTAAACTCAGATTATTCTCAAACGTAAATATGCATTAGATGGCCTTGGACAAGCAAGTATTTTTGATGATTACTGGCAGAACTTCAACCCACATGAGGTTAGGGGGAGACCCCAAACTCCAGTGTCACGTAGAAGACTTGTATGAGATTGCAATCCCACTTGCAAGGAAGGAAGGAAGGAAGGAAGGAAGGAAGGAAGGAAGGAAGGAAGGAAGGAAGGAAGGAAGGAAGGAAGGAAGGAAGTTAGTTTGGACTTAATAGTGTAGAGATGCACAGAACTGCCAACCCAGAGAGAAGCTGTTCATCTGCCAGCCTGATTTTTGCATTACCATCTATTTCCTTTTTAAAATTGTGTTTGTATGTATGTATGTTGTGCATAGGGCAACAGAGAGCAAATGAAGGCACTATCCAGGCTAATCCATTTGTTAAAGCTTTGAGTCCACTATATAAAGGGTGATAAAAGCATGCCTTTAGCTGGTTGCATAGATACAGGATATAGCAGAGGCAATTTAATTTATCTTCATCCCTCCACAGTCCCAAACAAAGATTTTTTTTTCTCCCTGAAGCTGGAGAAAAATTAATTTCCTTCCTTCCTTCCTTCCTTCCTTCCTTCCTTCCTTCCTTCCTTCCTTCCTTCCTTCCTTCCTTCCTTCCTTCCTTCCTTCCTTCTTACCTACCTCCTGGTTCACTCGGAAGTAAATTGCATGGCAAATTTACTACATCTCCCTTTTTTTGAAGTTAACCGCAACATCCTTTCTACCTTCTCCAACCTACTCTAGATTCTGAGTGCTGCAGCATAAAATAGTTCTGCAGAATCATTATTCAACAGCTCTGCCTACCTTGACTTCTGCCTTATAGCTGCATTTGAAAGAGCAATATTTTCTTGAAGGAATATAAGAAACAGCAAGCAAACATTTCACTTTAAAAGACTGGCTTTGAACCATGCGAAACTGAACATCTGATGGAAAAGTTCATGCCAGCCAAACTCAGAAGTAAAAGAATCCCCAGCTCTCTAGCTCTTTGAGGAGAATATGAAAATCACAATAGACATTTATTCAACACAGCTGTTTTTACTGTATTCGTTTTCTATGCAATTTGGCAGTGCATCTGAAAGGATGTTTCCTGAGATGAATCTCATAAAAAAACACAAATTCCTACTTTCAACCTTGAGTACGAGCTCAGGGATTCCAAAAGAGGATTGAATTTTGCATTATCAAGATTTGTGTCTCCAAACTGCAAATCAGAGCTTTGAACCACATGAGGCCTCTCTGTCTGTCAGAGAGAGCTGAGGTTGGAGACAGGAGAGAAGCAATGGGAGGAGCAAGAGAACAGAGGAACCAAGAGCCAGTAATTGTGTTTTGTCCATGTTAGAGACTTTCCCTTGAGGCTACTATATTCTGTATAATACAGGACAGCAGAAGAAGACAGCATCAAACGTTATCTGCCTGAGCTCAGCAGTCTATGTGGTCCATGATGGCATCATATTTTATTTCTTTCAGTATGTTGTTTATTTTTCTAGAGCTTTTTCCACACAATAGTGCTGAGCTTTGTAATGACAAAAACAGAAGGGGGTGTTCCAAACACAGGCACTCAATAATTTTAACCATAGGTGGTGTTTCTCTGTATGCAAGGGGGGGGGGGGGCAGGGGAGAGCAGCACTTGGGAAGTTTGATTAAGTCAGATCTCAAATGCCACCTTCTAACTGTGACCACATAAAACCTGTGGGGGAGGAGAAAGGAGATTTGTTCAGATAGGCTCCAACGATGAAAGTACAAAACAGCTAAGGCAAGGTGAGCAAAATCCTTCAGCAGAAGCTGAGGAGAAATGCAAGGAAGGGCCTGAATCATAATGGCTCTTGTTAAGGGCTAAACATTGCCTTTGGTCTAATTTCAAAAGTCATCTTTATGGCAACAGGATAATATTTTGGTGACTGGAGGCCCATCTAACAACTTCTGGGAGGGCGGCTAGCACCATTACTGCTCAGCGTCATGATGGAACCTGGACAGGAGACAAAGTCTGGATGGGCTATATTTTCTTGAGTTTTGAGTGATGTGTTAAGGGTTAGGTCTATAACAGGCTTTCTCTAGAGTTCCTGTGTATTTTCCACTTCACATTGGTAAAATATAATGCCACTGATTTTTGGCAACTGTGGATAGGTGGGGGGAGGGTTCCATAGCATCACAGAATTGTAGAGTTGGAAAGGTTCACAAGGATCCTCTAAGCCAATCCTCTATAATGTGTAGGAAGACCAATTAAATCATCCTTGATAGGGGCTTTTCAGTCCCTTCATAAAAGCCTCCAGAAATGGAGAACCCTCAACCTCTGTAGAATCACTGTCCCATTCTTGTTCAGATCTTCCCATCAGGAATTCATAAGGCAAGACCTCAAGTCCCTGTATCATCTTTGCTCCCTCCTCTGAACTCTTCCCAGCCTGTCAATATCTGTCTGGAAACAGAGTGCCCAGAATTATATAGAGCACTCCAGGTCTCACCAGTGCTGAGTAGAGAGGTATAATAACTGCATGCTCTCCATTGCCCTCCTCTGAACCCTCTCTCACCTGTCAGAATTCTTTCTAATCGGTCAGCTCAAATTAGGCAGCTCAGGGTCGTATGCATCCTTGGGAGCTGCCTGCTTCTGATTTAGCTGCTGAATCTGAACAAGTCAACCTGAATCCATTCTTTATGTTCATTCTGGGAAAGACTCTTGGTGATTCCCCACTTTCACCTGATGAGAGGAGCTGAGGCCAGGAAGCATTATGGGCTCCATGTTGTTTCACACTTGAAACCAGATCTGCCCCCTCCTTGTTCACTTTCCAGAAATGGATAAAGATAGCATACTGATTTTATCTATCTATTTAAAGAACTTTCTCTGTGTGCCTTTCTCACACAGTGAGGTTCACAGCAACCAGTAAAAACAACAGCATAAAACATATCATACCCTTCCCACTGGGCACCATAACAATCCATATTACTGACCCCCAGGCTCAACCCCATCCTAGCCCAATGCTTTGGAAAAGAGCCAGGTCCTCACAGCCTTCCAGAAGTTTAAAACAGTAGGAGCCACCAAATCTCAGGTAGGAGACTATTCCAGATGGTGTTGATATGATGATGCTATCTGTTGCATGACATTATGCCATGTTGATTTATATTTGTATATTATTATTATTGTTGCTGTTATTATCATCATCATTACTATGGACCTTCCTGATGGTATGTTGGTTTGACTCGAAGAAGAGGGAGGAGAATACTCAGCCATTACAGAAAAGATATTTGAAATCTGAGAAGTTCAAAATAATGCTGCCTGGATTTTGTGGGGTATAAGTTGAGGTACAGAGGAACTTTGACAGATCCTGTTACATCTGAGTTTAAAACAGAAGATGACCATTTTTTTGAGCTCACCTTGGTGATGTAAACAAAGCATTAATGACTCATGGGAAGTCACTGAAACCTAGAGCTGAAAGGTTAAAATATAATATACTTTTTGAAGAAGCCAAATTTCACAGAGGAAAGAAGGGCATTCCAAGAAAGGGATGTAATTTGAAGAATTTTGTAATCTTAATGTGTCCCTGAAATGTTAGATAGGATACCCATGACATTTTTTCAAGCCCAACCCTCCATTTTTAATCCATCTGTTAAAAAGAAAACACTGATAAATTGTATTTCTGTGACACAAAAAAGAAAGAAAGAAAGAAAGAAAGAAAGAAAGAAAGAAAGAAAGAAAGAAAGAAAGAAAGAAAGAAAGAAAGAAAGAAAGAAAATAGCATATTAAGCAGTAAGTCCCTTAATAGACTCCTCCAGTTGTTTTTTTTTTCAGCCGCCAACTGATTTTATAGTTTGGAAGGGAAGCATATATTCCATGCAAAACCAGAAGCAGCTGCTAATGAATTCATTACCATGTTCACTCAATATCAGCCAAATTCCTTGTAAATTTGTTTCACACAAAATTATGATCCGTGGAATGCAAGCTTCTGGGGCACAGATTCAATGACCATGTACCACATGAAAGAACAAATAAACATAGCAGAAGCTAATCTTTCTACAGACACAGAGGTAATTATGAAAATAAACTCTTGGAATGCACAGCGAAGCAGCAAGGAATCTGGAAAGACGTTTGTATCACCGGGAAATGCTATGAAACACACACAGGTCTCAAAAGAACTGCAGGGAGAGAAGGGTTCCCTGCTGAACTGAACACAGCTCAGAGTTAAATAATAAATCAGAGCCTTGTAACCAGGTCTTATAAAAAAAGCACACCTACATTTTTCTTGCAGGAGCCACCTCACATTTTATACTGATTTGTGTGCAAAGTCTGACCATTCCAAACCAAAATTGCATGAAATCTCTCACGTTGCTCTTAGCAGTCATTCCCTGTCATTGGTTCAAAACAAAACAAGGAATTCAAACGGTTTGTTTTCAGTTAAGAGATATTCATGTCTGCAAAGTTTTCCCTGCATTCTCATACATGTTTACTTGGAAATAAGTGTCATTTGTTTCCTAAACTTACTTCTGTTAAGGAGACAGGTTTAGTTATTTCCAATTATAAATTAAAAACACTGCTCTTCAAGCATGAACTCTGTAATAGTTTCCTCTGAGTTCTTTCAAAAAATGTCAGAATATGCTTGCTAAGGATAATGGTTATTTATTTATTCATTAAATATATATTTTACTTTTTCTCAGGAATCTCATGCGTAGCACTCCTTCCTCCATCTTTTCCTCACTACAAACCAGTAAGACATGTTTTACTGAGAGATAGTAACTGAAGTTTCCCAAGGTGTTCCCATGCTACTGTTGAGTAAGGCAGAAATAAAAAATC
Source organism: Python bivittatus (assembly GCF_059951505.1). Taxonomy (NCBI): domain Eukaryota; kingdom Metazoa; phylum Chordata; class Lepidosauria; order Squamata; family Pythonidae; genus Python; species Python bivittatus. Next base: position 5,314,890 of record NW_028277037.1, on the reverse strand, counting down.
ATATCTTATCCAACAGTTAACTTCATATAAACCTCATAAATGTCAAATGGCCTTATTTTTCTCATTTTGCAAATGCAAAAAAGTTATTTATGCTATTCTAGTTTATTAGGTATGTAGTCTTAGCCTGTTACACAAGGATTGCCCTGAACAAGATGCAAAATCATCACATTAGTCGTCAGTGTGTTGACACAACATATTATTTATCATATTTAGTAAGAAAATCCTCTTTATGATCAGCCAAGAAACAAGAGTCACCAGCTAAGCAATCTAGACAATGAGATCTGATAACAAAAATATACTTTGTTCTCATCAGTGGAGGTCCAGTGCCTGTAAGCTCTTCAAGAAAAGAAAAGAAACACGCCCAGCAGAGATTCTAGGAAAGCTTTTTATTATTATAAGGTAGGCTAACAGAATCTTGAAAACTTATAAGAGTTTCTCTCTACTCCATCTTACACCAAACAAAAAAAAGGCAGGGTTATTTTGCATTTCTTTCTAATGCCAGGACTGAGAATCTTTTCTGAAAGTCCTGCCTTAATGGTTCACTCATTCCTTCCCCAATATCATCATGTTTTAATATTAATATTAATGTAATATATGTATTACATTTATAGCCCAACTTTTCTCTAGCAATTAAAGTTGCTTTATTTTGGATTCCCTAAACTGGACAGAGAGATGGAATCAGTAGTTCAAGCATCCACTTCCAATTCTAGAATTTTATTCATCTCCCAAAACTCCTTCTGTGACCTCCTGCAGACACTTCTGTCCACAATGGTAGAAAAACATTGATTTGGTGTCCTGTCATTTTAGAGCAAAAAGTCCACCGAAGCAGTACTGCTAGCTTAAGCAATTTTCAGTGTAGTTAAATATCGTCCCCCCCATCTTAAAAAAAGGATCAAAATCCATGTTTCCCTGCGCATCCTATGCAAGAGAATGCAGGAGAAAGCCTTCTCTTGAAAAGGCCAATGCATTTATTGTCACCAATAGTTCTACAGTATTCACACATATACCAATATAGCATCATACTATGGAATCACCTCTGTACAGACATGACATTTCCAGTGGTCTGGAAAACTGTAATTTTCTTCAGTCCCTGATTCAGTTGATACAGATAATGACTGTAACGTTACAAAATCTTGATTTTACAGATGGGAAATCTAGTTTAGACCACCTCTAAAAAAGTCTGTTGTTTGGTGAACTGGCCTGGAGAACTTATGTAATAGCATGTAAAACATAGATAAATTACATGCATTTTACATAAGTTACATAATCATGCCAAGTATAAACACTTACATAAATAATGTCCATTTTAAACAAATTATATAAAATACATACATTCTCATTTACCGGATATTTACCTGCAGTGGATAGCATTTTCTCCCAGTTAGTCTGTTAAACTGAGCTGTTGAATTTTATGATGAGCTGAAGTAGAGGAATACAGAGATTACCTTCGAGAAGGTATGGGGTAACCTTTAGTAAAATGTGAGCTTAGCCTTGCACACTTGCAAGAAGATGTGAGGAAGAAACTAAGATTGTCCACCTTGAATCTCTTTGGTATAAGGGAGAGGGAAAAGGAAATGCTGTCATGGTTGCAAGATTTTGTAATTATACCCTAAATTAATAAAGGAGAGTTCTAAGATTTCTTGCACCATCTTTTTCCTGACCTGGCCTATCTCAAAAGTCTGACAGCAGAACACTAATGAGTCACTGACGAAGTCCCATTACTGACAGAATAGGAAAATAGCTATAAGCACTAATGGGAGAGAAAAAAAAAAACAGTATTTGAAAAGACAAACATTTGCAGAGTAACATTATTTCTCCTTCCTTCTTTTCCCTTAGAGTAGTGTTTCTCAACCTTAGCAACTTTAAGATGTGTGGACTTCAACTTCCAGAATTCTCCAGCCAACATGACTGGCTAGGGAATTCTGAGAGTTAAAGTCCACACGTCTTAAAGTTGCCAAGGTTGAGAAACACTGTCTTAGAGCATTCATAGGAAATTAAGATGGTAGTTGCAATCATGTAATTGAAAGCTATTTCTTTACTGTATGCATTACACATATGTTGCCTGTAAAAAGAGGGAAGGGCTTTGATCACACGTCCTGGAGGTGGCTGACACCTTGATGATGCTCCCCGAGTGACTGCCAATTTTAAAATCTATCCTGGGATCTATTTATTCTATATTTATTTAAGATTATTGTATATTGTAATTTTAATTGATTTTAACCACTTTGTAAACTGCCCAAAGTCATTTCGACAAGATGGGCGGTGACAAATTTGACATATAAATAAATAAATATAAATAAATAAAAGTGCCATCTTAACTTTTTTGACTCTCTCCCTGCATTAACTTTTTCTTTCTTTCTCTACCATTTTTTTCCCTCTCCCTACAAAAACTACATTGGTTAAACTATAAACACAAGATCTGATCTGCAGAGAAATATGAATGGAAGCATGCAAAATGTTTATATTATTTGATCCCTCATTATTTTATTTATTTATTTATTTATTTTATTTTATTTATCCCCGCCCATCTCCCCGCAATGGGGGACTCTGGGCAGCTTACAACATACTAAAAAACATAAATACAGTTAAAAGTTATGAAACCAAACATTAAAAGGATAAAAAAGCTAAGAAATCCAAGAGGCCGCTGGGGCCACAGCATACCACTAAGGGGCCAGCCAACCCCAGTTCTGATTTCTTCCCTCCCTGCCCCAGGCCAGATGGCATAGCCATGTCTTTAAGTCCCTCCGAAAGGCCTGGAGTGAGGGGGCCTGTCTCACCTCCGGGGGCAAGATGTTCCAAAGGGCGGGGGCCACAGCAGAGAAGGCCCGCCATCTGGACCCTGCTAATCGGAATTCTTTTACCACGGGGATCCGAAGCATGCCCTCTCTGTGAGATCGGGTGGGACGGGTAGAGATCGTGGGGGCGAGGCAGTCCTTCAAGTAGCCTGGCCCCAGGCCATGTAGGGCTTTAAAGGTGATAACCAACACCTTGAATTGGACCCGGAAGCAAACTGGTACCCAGTGCAGCTCACGGAGCAGAAGTGTTATATGGGTCCTTCCTCTGGCCCCAAAAATTGCCCGCGCAGCCGCTTTCTGGACCAGCTGGAGCTTCCGGATATTCTTCAAGGGTAGCCCCATGTAGAGCGCATTGCAGTCGTCTATCTGGGAGATAACGAGGGCATGAGTGACCGTTCGCAAGGTCACAATTATATTATGGGGGTCAAAGTTCCCCAAGCTAACATAAAGGATCACCATTTATCTACACATCTGCAAACATGAAGCAGCACTATCCTTCTGAAATATGTCCAATATCACATGTATTTCTTGTGCACTTCGTGAAACAAGGAGTTTGTCATGATCAAGCAAGCTAAAAAATATTTATTACTTGTGTGGAAGAAAAGGAGAAAGAATCTTGTATTAATTGTCCAGTTTTACCACCTTCCTGATTTATCAAATTAAAGGTACAATACATAAACCTTTGTGTCTGAACAGTGAAGAATAAAATGTATTGCCTGAGGCATTATTAGTTGTCATTAAGTGCAGTGAGACTGAAACTTAAATAAAAATGTTTGAATGTAGCTTAAAATTACCTTTTAAAATGTGACCAGGCTTTGGCTACTAAAGCAAAGCTATAACATTCACTGCTAAACCTTACATGATCACACAAATATTTAGAATATTTCCATTAGCATTTTATTGTAATGTTTAACTTTGAAACAAAATCATCTAAGAACAATTTCCTTTCTTACTAATTAATATTAATTGCTTTCTATTAATTGCTATAATAAAGGAACTGAGAAATAAGACGACAATAATGCTATCGTTAGAAACTGTCTTCACCAATACAAGTTTAAAATAATTCTTCTGATTAGTGGAATTTCTCAAAGAAGTTGACATTATCAAGAAACATATTCAATGGAAACATATTGTAGGGAAGTTTTCATTACCGTACAAATCATACTGAAGTCAGAAACTTTGCTGCGAGTCCTATCTTGGGTTTCAACTTTTCGTTCAATCTAAGTTAAAGGTAACTAACTATAAATTCAAACAGAAACCTGGAGGAGGGATAAATAAGGATGGAAGTCTGTCACTTTGGGAAAAGCATCAAGAATCTTTACCGTACCGATGTATTATGGCTTCTAAACCTTTCACCACATGTTTTCTTGTGCTACCAAGATAGACAGCTGGATTCCTAGGGAACTGAGCCTGCTGTGCTAACAACTACATCAAAGGTCAATATTGCAAAGGAAGCTGACAGGGGCTGCCCTCAAGGAATATTTTTAACATGGAAATTCAGCTAGAAAGGCCGGTGCAGATAAAGGAAAGCAGGTAGACATTTTAAAGTGTTCAGGAAAGAGAAAGCTGATGTTTGAAAAAAATACCAAGAAATGTCCCCCATATTCCAACCAATTTACTTGACGTTTCCAGTAATACAGTCGGCTAAAAGAGGGGCACAGATTAAGATCTCTAGATATTCCTGAGAAGGACTTAATGAGCATTCTGCTTCTGCTGCTATGCTGCTACAGCATATGGTGAATATTCCCATATTGTCCTTTAGAGTACCATTGGTAATGTCTATTTCTGGGCGACGTTGCTGAGTTCCATGGGTTCGAAATTCCTGTCTCTGAATCTGGTCAAGTGTTCTCTAACATCATTCCTGGGTTCTTAATTACTTGTATCTCCACCTACAATAGCTAATGGCCACATCCTTACTGTCCATCCCTCCAACGCAGGGGTGTGCTACATAGAATTGTCATAATAACATTTCATCTGTTGTATGATTGCTGACTTAGTAGCACTACCCCTTGGGACTAACTAAGAAAAGAGGAAACAGAGGTTGCCAGCAACAACACGGTACAACAGTAGCAACTATCTGAAACAATAACAACACACAGGAATTTTTAAAGAAGTAAATATTCCTACAGCCTAACTTTATTTCATGGGGGGAAAAAAACAAAAGAACTGAAAAAGAAACTAGTGACCATCCCATGCCATTCTAGCTAACTTGATTTACTCATACAAGGTCTTTCTCAAGTATAACTGAGCCCTATCTACTAAACCAAGAAAACCTTTGTAAACATTAACACTGCAGGACTTTGCTTCCTTACTTGAAAGTTAAGTCTACCAAATGGGACATTATCTGAATACACACAGATCTCCTTTAGTTGCCCATTTCTCCACCGACATACTACATTATTTTATAAGATATCAAATATGAACAAATTATAGTACAAGGAAAACAAAGGTACCAGTAGTCCTCTTTTAGTGACCACACCTGGGACCAGCAACTCAATCGTTAAGCGAAGCAGTCCCTAAGTGAAACCACAACTGTGCTTATGGTCTTATTTCAGCTTTCCTTTGCTTTACAGACCTGTGAAGGTCGTAACTGTGAGGATTGGTCACGACAGAATGAAAGCTCAGCAATAAGATAATAGCAATCCATTTTTGCCTGAGCAGAATTCAAAACAACATCCATTCATACACATCCACACGTTTATGAGATTTATAGGGCTTTGTAAGGAATTTTGACAGGCACTTTGCAAAACTTTGCAGACATCTATGTATTTGGGAACAAGGAGAAGAAAGTACTACAGAAATGTCATATATCTTCCTACCTTCTGTTTCAGCCACCGCTAAAAGACTTCCAAGGCCAAGCTATAATTGTTTCTGGAATTTTAATAAAGTTAGAACATTCGTAATACTTAATATATTAATTATTGTTTCTGTCCCAACAGACAGGATAAATAAAAGAATATTGCACTTTTAGGCCACAATTATTAGTAGTTGACTAATATCTTCCCCATGCAATCTATGTATATCATATTACAAGTATGACAAAGACCTTCATCTGTTTTGAACTTGTTCCAGCAAAATAATTTATTTTCTAAAGAGTTATAAAAGAAGCTATTTTTCCCCTATAGACCAACATCGAATTCAGAAAGCTGTCACTTTCTCTCAACTTTTCTATTTTTTCACAAACTGATCCCAAATTAATGAGTACTACTTTCTTCAGAGACTCCTCTGGAAATCTTCCCCAACTCTGTATTTTCCTCCCGAGATTCTGAAATACTTCAGTAGTAGTATTTTAAATACCAAGGAGCCAACAAATTTCCTTGGAAGGTGATCTCTTTCTTTGATTTTTTTAATGAAAAATTATATTATACTGAGATGTATGTAGCACCTGCTGGCTACCTCTCAGAATCTCGAAAGAGATATATCTCATTTTAAAGAACAACCATGGTAGAAAGCACGATGCATATCTGTCACTTCTTCTATCGGACCAGGTCCCTGGCATATCTTTCAGGTTGCTCAATTCTATCTATCTATCTATCTATCTATCTATCTATCTATCTATCTATCTATCTATCTATCTATCATCTATCATCTATCATCTATCTATCATCTATCTATCATATTTATATAGCTGCCCATCTCACACAAGGTGACTCTGGGCAGTGTGCAACAATTAGGTGAAAAGAACTCCACTTTTAGGTGCCTTCATACAACACGCTTCATAGACCTGTTTCAATATACGCCACCATTTGTTCCATCTATCCTACAACTGAAGATTAGTACACATTTTGGTGATTGCCACTGTTATCTGCTTGCATTGTTACTATGTTAATTTATTTATGTTATTTTTTTGTATTGTATGTCTATTTTTTTAGTTTTATTAATAATTATAGGTTTATGTGTTTTTTATCGTAGTGTTCTTTGGCCTAAAGGCTGTAATGAAGGTTTTCATTCCATTTATACCTGCCGGGTATACCTTAAAGCAACTAAGTCTTTCCTGGGTGTCTTCAGCTGCTTCAGAGCACGTGGCTGTGTTCATGCAGCACTTATCTGCAATTCCTTAACCAAAAGCATCCTTTTTCTAGGGCTGCCTAAAGCAGCTTGTGCTCCTGAGAAAAGACGCCACTGTTTGAAGAGTTGCAAATAAGTGCTACATGACAATGCTCCAAACTCCAATTTTGCCTTCATATCCAAAGCACTGAACTGTCGTATTGTGAGAGTTATTTCTCACACTAATAAAAAGATGAGCAGTTGCAAAAACAACCCACAGATGCACACTGCCTTGGCTTCATAAAAGACCGAGCGTCCAGCCCACTTCTTCATAACAGCACCAAAAAATCCAGCAAGAGTTCTGCTTATATAGAGGAGTCTCATTTGAAAGTATGGTACTGATGTTGCAACCTTAACTTTCCTTGTAATAAATACTGCTACTCAGAGCTCTGGGAAACTCATTTGTTGGATTAATTGCTTTTAATCCAGACTGACATAAAAGAAGCATCACAAATAGGTATATGTCCTGATATGCAAAAAGGACTTCCATTAATGTCCATTTGTTTGCTTGTTTGTTTTGGAGATCTGTCTCAGGAGAGAATTCAGAGCACAGGAACAGCAGGAAAGGAAGGGTAGTGAATTTAACCCAGTTCACATCATGTCCTCAAATACTTCCAATGGATTGAGCCACACACTCAATTTCCCTTTAGGTATAGCTTCCATCTTAGCCATCATTATCAATTTTCCTCTGATGAATGAAAACAATGTTTTAATTGGTATGTGGAAACTATAAACTGAAGACATGCTCAGATCTGCAGTTTGGGCCAAAAAGCAATAGTAACGGCTAGCCATTGCTCAGGAACTTGTTATAGAGAAGCTGAAAGAATGGGATCCAGCTAAACAGGGTACAGAAGGGCATGGTTGTTATGGCAACACACACACCCCAGCACAATGTAGCCAAGAGGGATGAGAGCAGGTCCTGGCAACCAGTTCTTCTCCTAGCAACTATATGTGCTTCCATCAGAAGATCTGCTTCCTTTTAACCTCTCCTTCCTGAAAACAATCACAAGAAAGCTTTCCTCTTGGCAGATGTGGTGGAGACAAAGGTCGAATAATATAATAGTTACAGTGGTTTAGGTTTTTCCAGACAGGACTGATGTGTTCTCTAGAAATCCCTTTTAGCCAATGTAAGAGTTTAATACTGACAATCCAGGAAGGAGAAGGAGAAGGAGAAGGAGGAGAAAGAATGATTTTAAATAGGAGAGTGGGAGAGACGTTAAGAGAGAGAAAAATCATTCATCTGTGATTTCTATTCATATTTTTCTAGAACTTATTTTTATCCTGTCATTCCATTAAAAAAAACTTTAAAAAATCATAAGAAATCCATTTAAAAACAACAAGAACCAGCAGAGATTAAAACAGTAATCAAAAGCGGGGGGGGGGCTCTGGAGGGGGAGACAGACTTGACTACTGAAAGAAAAAAAAAAACCTTTGAAAGCGTTTAACGTGGTAGGGAACAGCCATTAAAGTGATAGGAAGTCCGGTTTTCATTAGCAGATTCAACTAATAAAAAGCTCTCTCTCCCTGACTTCAACCAGAAGGGCTTTGGGCTTTTATGAAATATTCTTTGATAGATTTAAGAAGTAGGTGGTCCTTCAGCATAATGCTGATTTCAAAGCATTACTACCTTGATTTTCTTTTGTATTCAAACTTACCGATAGTTCATTTTTCAGAAAGGTCCAAAACATTCCTCATAGGATGCCCCACGCAAGTTTACTCACCACTGAGCTGTCAAGTTCAGACATTCATGTTCTGTTCAAAGTACATATTCTGAGTATATATGCAGAGGAATAATATTTCTCTCCCCTTATCCCAGGAATTCAGGTGAATATGTCTGTGCATATGTGTGTGTGGGGGTGGGGGTATGGATGTCTTAGTACTAAATCCATGCACACTTTCAGGAAATGCACTAAGGTCAAAATAGATAACAGTCAGTAGTCAATAGTCAATCTCGTACTGACAAAGAAATGCACATTCCTTAAATGAAGGAAAACTATCTTGCACAAACCTGCATAACAAGCTTCATGATTGAGCTGCATGTTAACCTAGCCTAACCATTAATCCACTATCCCTATCATTTTGGGCAGAAGAACAAACTTTGCTTTTGTTTCCGCTCAAATCAAGAATACACTTTAATTTCTGGGCCTTTGTTGTGTCAGCTGGAAATGTGCTAGTGCTAAGTTTGAGAGAAGTTTTGCTTCGGGTTGGTGCAAACCATCATGCCTCGTTTTGTTAGTAGACTTTCTTGGCTACATCCCTGCTTGACTACAGCAACATTCTTTATAAGGGGTCAGCCCTTCAAGGCAGGCCAGGTCAGGAAACGGGCATAACCAGAAACTCTTCTTTATTGATACAGACTTTAATAACAGAATCTTGAAAGCCTGGCAGTGTTTCTCCTCACCTCCCTCTTGTACTCAAGAGAGTCAATGAAGGGCAATTCTGAGTTTCTTTCTCATACTTTTCTGTTTACTCATATCTTCAAGGCCATCTCATACTCCTTTACTATGGGGTTAGCCTTGACAAACTACAGAAGTGGCAATTTATGCTAATGTCGTTGGCAACTCAGCTGCTAACCAATATTAGGCACTAGCTTCACATGTTTCCAGTTTAAAGACTTGCATTGGACATCAACTGCTTCCTGATTTCCTGAAGGCCATCTCCTATTAACACGATCTGTCTCACCTTCAGAAGATCCTTCTGAACAGGCTCTCTTATTTGCCATGTTAATTGAAGATTATCTTGTCCTTATTCTTCCTGAGCTAAGGAATACGCTCCCTCAAGGGCTGAGTTTGGCTTCCCGCTCTTTCAGCCTATAAAAATATCTGTAAAAACACATCCCTTCAATCAAACTTCTCATTGTTCACTGATAGTAGTGCCACTTTTATACTGTTACCTTTTGATCCTTTGTTTTTAAAAGTTGTTAGCTACCGTGAGTGAGCAGAAGGATAGAGCGTAAATCAAAATAAATAAAATAAGGGGAAAATATATTGTTGTGTCTCTATATGAAGTCTTAACTTCTGGTATTTTGTTCCTTTTGTATTTGACCAAAGCTGCAAATAAAATGAAATGTTGCATTCCATTTTCCTGTATGGAGAGCATCAACAATTGAATTAAACCAGACTGAGTGACATTTAGCAAAATACAGAATGTCATTTATCGGTTGGATGTGATAAATTACATTACTCAGTTGAGCTTGCATTTTTGGAAACTATTAATCTAATAATACCAAACATTTGCAAGCATGCCCTCAAATCCTGTACAGTGATAGTTAGCGAAGCAGCTTTCACCAGTTTATTTACTGATTTATCACTTTGGGGAGGGGGGAGTACCAGTTGTCAGGCAAAAGAACAGATGCTGAGTACAAAAAGGGAGGAGAATTCTCCTCTCCCCTTTAAGTGCTGCAAAGTAATAATAGAAACAGAGGTGAATAATTCATGGTGAAGTGGATAAACATTCAAGCTATGGGTCCCTGACATAAACCAGGGTAGCTAACCCATCAACAAGCAGTCTTGTAGTTTCATGTTGTTGAGTAAAGTTGCCCCTGTTTTCATCATCAACTTCTAGAGTTTACAGGCATGGTGAATGGGATAAGGTAGGAATTGCCCTCTTTCCGGACTCATTCCATAGCTGTGACCAGAAGTTTAAGTCAATTGCTTCATAGGTCACTTATTCAGTGTTAAACACTTCAGAACGAGTAACCACTTCTGTTTCGGCATCAGGTTGATACAACAGGGCTCAGAAGGGTTACCCAGCTTCAGCTAAACTATTCTGAAAGAATTAACAGAGCATCTCACCTACCCCTACTTTCGTTTAAGCCTTTGTTCTACCACTATAATGCCATTTTGTTGTAAGTTACATGTTCAAAACTTCTGTCTGTCCACTCACACATATCCATATGAGACATTTTGATTCCTGGACAGTTTAAAAGAGAAAATGTCAACCTCTTTTCTTTAATTTCATACAGGCATGTGTGCCAAATGATCTACAAGTGATCGTTACCAACCACAGAAACCAAGTGAATGGTTATTCTCCATGGCTGTTGTAGCATGAGACTTTCACCTATTTATACCCAGGCCATTTGGAATAGAAAGTACTTGCGTCTCAAAATGAAAACTGTAAACAAATCCTCCCTTATCTGCAGCTTCTAAAGCAACAAAGATTTCTACCACACACATCCTTTGCTTCCTTGTGAAGATGACCTTTACATAAGCACACTTTTTCTTCAGCAGTCTGCTGATTATATTCATAGGTTTATTTGGTATTCCTAATAAAACATATAGAATTCCTTTGGTCTAGCAACCACCCTCAGTAATTATTATAATCCAGCAGCTTATTAAAAAATATTGTACTCTGTCCCTATTGTAAAATGACACCAGGGCATAATGCAACCTGATAGAGAATCCAATAAAAATGCATAACTGGTAGGGTCCAATTCAGTATAATGTCTTTCAATCATACCCCTCTGAAGCATAGACCTTTAAATCAGTTAATCAAGAGACTAACATAAGAGATGCATTTTTGTATGGCACCAAAAACTAAACAATGGTGTTGATGCCTTCAAGGAAAGGCTACTCTACAGCAATAGTACTAACATTCAGAAAATCCTGGTATGCGATTTAGATGTTGGACCAGGTGAATAGAGGCCGAAGGTTGAGTCTCAGCCATAGAAACTCATTGATTGATCTTGGGTCAATCTCTCTTAGCCCAGCTTATTTCACAGGATTGTATCTGTGGGGCTAAAAGAAAGAAAAATCCTCTTGCAAGCCATCTTGAACTCCTGGAGAACAGGTAGAATGTAAATCTAATAAATAAACCAAAAGGCTATTGGTTTATTTAACCCTAGCAGATCTCAGATCATGGCAAAGCAATGCTGAGAAAGGTCCTTTTTAGATAAAGAGATGCTAAGCCATGTAAAGCTTTATATGGAAACTACCAACTAGAATTTGATGTGGTGACCAATACACAATCAATTTATTCATCCAGGAACTGTGAATGGCTATAGCCTCCAGTTTAATGTTTCATTAGTGTCAATTACATGTCTATCACTGTGTGATATGTGCAGTGGCCTTCTCTCCAAAACAGGTTTCTTCCTGAAATTTATATCTCCCCTGTAGACACTTAGATTGCATTCAACCAAGGAAGGTAAGTTCCCTGCTCCAATTCCTATTGATAAAATCCCTCCTGGGATGATGAGCAAAGACTCTCTACCATGAGCCTGCTTGGGTGTGGTTTATGGGCCAATTGAGACAATGTAGGAATAGCAATTCTTCACATGGTGCACAATCTTCATCCCAGAGGAAACAGAATGGAGTAAGCTGTTGGAATAGTTCCCAAGATAAGTCAGTCAACTGGTTTCTAGATTGGCTGCCTAGATCAGTGGCCAGCTTCATTACATGGATGGGATGGGATGGGATGGGATGGGATGGGATGGGATGGGAAGGGAAGGGAAGGGAAGGGAAGGGAAGGGAAGGGAAGGGAAGGGAAGGGAAGGGAAGGGAAGGGAAGGGAAGGGAAGGGAAGGGAAGGGAAGGGAAGGGAAGGGAAGGGAAGGGAAGGGAGCCACCTAGTTTTCTTTGCTACCTTGTTGATGCCAGATATATAACTCTGCAAGGATTACAGGCAGAACAGGCACTCTACACAATGCTGCCTTAACACATCCTGCCAGTCTCTGTGATCATCATGAGCAGACAAGACAGATACCCTGTTCTGTGAGCTATAACTCAACCACAAAACCCACTAACAACCTCAGCTCATCTTTGGCCCCCAGTGGCTAGTTAGATGCACCCATCTGTCAACAAACCACCAGTAAAGCTGCTGTTTTGCATGCTCATCACAGACTTCTACAGAGGCTTTCGACTCATCTCCAATTATTTATTACCTATTAGGTCGGCTGAAAGCATTCATTAATTCACTGGAATGATGAGTTCATTCATTCAGCCCAGACTGGTTTTTAGATTGTGTTGTTAAACGAGTTCTTTTTTAAACACTATATTCTTATTGGTTTTATTGTTTTGTTTTATGGCATGTTGTTTTAGTGTTTATTCAAGGAGCAATAAAAAGGGAATGAAGAAAACGTCATTAACCAGACCCAACACATGTTTACCATGTCCTCTGACTGGTGGATTCCCCTGCTGTTTTATCTCCCCTGAACCAGGAAAGGAAAATGAAACAGCAGTTTTACCCTTGTTCCTGCCACTTGGGTTACAAGGGAAAAGTGGCAGAACTTTCAATTGTTTTTTTTTAAAAAAAAAAACAGGTCCATGTTTCACCATTGGTCAGTGAATGAGCTCTGAATTCAACAAGAACTCCCTTCCAGTGAAGACAGCTGAATTCAGTGAATTCAAGGCTGATCCACATGTCCAACTTGGTCCAGCATAAGTGCAGGACACTGACCATTTCTAAAGGCTGGGAACACATGATGTGATATTATTCCAGATGTCAAAGAACAGTGATATTATTCCAGATGTCAAGGAATAGTTGCTGAAAATGTGTGATCTGTCTGTTTTAGAAAGACAGTATTTTCTTCCAGTCAAAGGATACAGCAATATGTGTTATTATGGCAGAGATTCTGTGATATCTTACAATAATATCGTGTATCATTCATATTATAGTAGTGAATTCATTGGTAAACTAGGGACTATTGATAAGTATAAAATATAAGATAGATTTTTTTCCTTCTTAGTTTGTATTTTTAGTTTGTACTTTTAAGTTTTTTAAGTTTGTTTAGATTAAATATTGTTTTGTTACAAAAAAATACAGATATTTCTGTCTGAGCTGATATACAACTGCTGCCTAAATCTTAACTACATTCCTTTGAAATCCAAAATAAGGCACCAATTTGTGTGATTTTCTTAATGCAATTGCACATATTTAATATCTCTAAAAGAGAAGCATCTAGAAAAAGAGGACATAAAATCCCAGTTAGCTCTCCTTCTGCAATTTTGCCTAGCCTAGTTGTTATCGATCTGAAGATATTAGTGGTGACCTTGGAGACTCTGCTCCCATTTGGAGGGAAATGTATGAAACTGATGAGGGATTTCTTCTTTATTCTTCCAAACCACTTAGAATTATTTTTGTGAAAACAGGCTTAAAAAGAAAAAGAAAAAAAAAGCAAGTGCATTAGCAAAGCAAGAAGTGGCCTGGAAACGTTAGAAAAGATACATTTCCTTCAGACAGAGATGCTTATGCCATTGACCCATTCACCCCAACATGCTCATATTAAAGCAAAATGTCTGAAAAGAGGTGATAAGTACAGTTAGACAGACATCGTTATCATTCCAAACATGATCATAAAATTTCCCCCAATCAACATTCGCAGTAACTCTATTCAGGCAGATATCGCTACAACTTGCTTTCAGGCTTTCTAATTCAACAACCAAAGGTCATGGCATTTGGAGGGGAGTGGGAAAAGATGGCTTCTCTCCCTTTGTATCCCTTCCCCCATGACAAGAGTTTGGAATGCCTGCAGACATCTCGATCTTCTGACTGAATCACTTTGAGAATGTAGTTCTGCTTTCCCACTGCCAGGAACAGGGCTTGGATGTTACCGTAATATCGATTTACTAATTTTTCATTGTAGTTAACATAACTGAAGTGAAAGGCATTGCCAATATAGTCATCCTTTCTAACAGGGGCCTGAGATTTGCTGTGTCTGTGTCACTTCCTTGCTCTTAACCTTATTCACAACTTGCACAAAGAATGATTCTGCTCACATACAAGCAATATAGTCAGTTATTCCTCCTTTCATCACGGATTATTGTAAAAGAGATGTACAGACACCGTGTTCTGCTTTGACAAAGGAAAAAAAAAATGCTCTTCCACTGTCTTTCATCTAAGAGTCATAAAGAAAGCTTTTAGGCCTACATTCCAGGCAAGGAATGATCTCCATGAAAAGCAAATGCCAAAATTAGGATGCAAAACTTAGCTGCAAAATTCAGGATGCCCTCCGATGTCCTAGCAGTTTTCATCAAATGAATGGAGAAAACTCATTGTATGTGCTTGGCAAGATCAAACAATTAACACTGAAGATCTGTACATTTTATTTTTGTAAGTCACCATGAACCTTGAAAGGTGGGACACAGATGAACTTTGGCAGCCAGATGGTGAAATCTGACTAGCACGGTCTTACCAGTATTACCACTTCTAGCAATACATCATACTATTTTCTAAGCAGTATTCAATGTTCCATATGAAGAAACAAAGACAATGGAAAACAAGATAGAGACAAACTGTCCTCATACTACTGAAGGACAATTGTTATGACCAGAAACACACACTGAGTAATCTTGGTGAGGAAAACAGCCATATGTATGTGTTGACTCCTGGCAACTGCCTAGACTAGTCCCTTTAGTTTTGGCAAGAATTTCAGAAGTGGTTTGTCCTTACCTTCTTCCTAGGCCTGAGAGAGAGGGCCTGGCCCAAAGTCGCTCAACTGGTTTCATGCCTAAGGCAAGACTAGAATTCATGTTCTCCTGGTTTCTATCCTGGTGCCTTAACCAGTACACCAATTTGGTGTTCTCTCTCTCTCTCGCTCTCTCTCTCTCCCCCCCCATAGGAAAGAAAGAAAGAAAGAAAGAAAGAAAGAAAGAAAGAAAGAAAGAAAGAAAGAAAGAAGGGAGGGAGGGAGGGAGGGAGGGAGGGAGGGAGGAAGGAAGGAAGGAAGGAAGGAAGGAAGGAAGGAAGGAAGGAAGGAAGGAAGGAAAGAAAGAAAGAAAGAAAGAAAGAAAGAAAGAAAGAAAGAAAGAAAGAAAGAAAGAAAGAAGACAGATATAATCAGAAAGGGAGGGAGGGAGATTTTTGGAAACTGAGATTGGATTGAGAATGCAAAAAAAGTCGGGGGAGTTGGGGGATTGGAAGACTGCATGCAGCTCTGTGGCTTCATGAAGCCAACCCCTGTCCTAGATAATGTTGCTTCCATTTCTTCAAAGTGACATATGAAAGCCTGCAAAGGAGAATTTCCTACCAAAATTACCATGCTGATTCACTTTCAGAGGAACAGTCATAGCAAAAACCACGTTTTTACAAAAGTCAGCCTAACATGCACATGCACCAAAATATGCCTTCTGTGACCTAGATTAAGACACATAAATTATAGTCCATGAAAAAAAAAAGACTCTCAAAGCTAGGAAGAGGAAATCCTGCATAGTTTTTAACCATCTGAAATTTTTCTCAAGTTTAACAGTTGGGTTAATGGCCCAGGCTGAAATAACTATTTGAATGTTCTGTAACTCTACAATAACACCATTTATATCGTGCAGGTTCAAAAGTAAATTCTTTGTAATTTAATCCCAGTGGGATATAATTCTTTCACATGACAGAGGCCATATCTCAAGCGGAAAAACTAAAAAGCAATAGTAGAAATCAAGAACGTGTCTGACAATACCTGGGTACAATTCTGTACATTTGCTTTTTAAATAGAAATAAATTGCCATGATTAGGAGGCTTGGTGTGGAACAATAGCCTGGTAAAACAGGAAAAGTTTGAAATTTATGTTCTGTTGTTTTAACAAGGAATGATCACTCATACATTATATGAGTGTGACTAACATGAACAATTACTTGTTTGCTTACTTGCTCCTGATATTAAATAATCCCTTGTTGACAGTGGTGACCATTAAGGATATCTGGTCACTTTGAACACTACACTTTTCAGATCATATTTTTGTTAATGGGTTTTCTGATTCTGGAGTCCCTCATATTCAGTGAAAATTACTTATTATCTCCCACCAACTCCTTTTCCAATGCTACACTTCTGGTGTAAGCCATTGCTGCAAGCCATTCTAAATATGCCATACTATTGTCTCACTATCTATTTTATTAATTATGAAATGAAGGAGAGATCCCACTTCAGCATCAGTCTTAATTACTGCCACTACTATTTCGTACAAGAAAGGATTTATTTTAAATATTATCTACTTTCTGTGTTATTTATACATACTGAGAACAAAACGTTATAACCCTCTGCTTTAAGAAAGCAAAGAAAATCACATGAGAAAACCCACTGGTTATTACATATACATATGCATGAAACAGATGTCAGCAAGAACATCCATACTCACATCACAGCACAAAGGTTCTCCATCAGTTGTTTGCATTTGGCAAACAAACAATGCCTCTATGTTACCCATGGACACCAGAGTCTCATGAACCCTAGTTCAAAAGATCATTGAGTGACCAGACAGAGCATCTGGCCGAGTGTCACCCCATTCTGTCCATTGCAGCTTTTTCCCCAAACAAATTCTCTTCAGAATTATAAGTTAAGGAGCTTGTTTACCTCCAACAATTAACAGCTATCCCAGATTGCAAAGTCTTTCTTGGAATCGCCACCTGAAATGTGTTTTAACTAGATGTGCCAGATTATTTATTTTAAATGTGCCTATATCTTCCTCTGGTCCCATCAGGCTCCACAGGAGAGCTGACTGCACAATTTAAACACTACAGCATAAATAACCAAATATTAACCAACAGCCAGCACAGAACATGCAATTTGCAAGAGAAAGGGAAAATGTCCTAAAATCAAGCTCAACATCTGGATGAATACATGGGCATGTCCATGTAGCTTTCTGGATGAGAATAAAGAACTGGTCTGCTGTTGTCTTCTGCAGTATTTTTTTCACCCTCCAAGTCTAACATACTGCTCCAGTACTCCCTGATGATCCTGCTTACGGTGCTGAGTTCAGATAAAAACCAGGCAATTAATAGCAATGAATCTTAGCAGAAAAACTACCATTTATCAATTAACCCTCAAAGACCTCTTGAAGAGAGCAATCTAACAGCAAGAGAAAGAAAGCAGAAAAAGGCAATTTGGACAGAGAAATTAATGTTGCTATTAAAAGGGCTCTCTCCAGAACAAGGCCTCCAAGAATTGTATTTAGTTGCTATATTGATCATACCTTGCTTCTTAAGTACTAACCCCTCCTCTTTCCACTAAGCTATGTTCCCAACTTTGAGCACTGTTAACTGAGGTCAAGAACTTTCCAAATCTTTGCATGTTCAGTTTTAATATTGATTTTATGCATCAGATTATCATCTTTCAATCCAAAAAGGAATTGCCACATTTTGACCAGTCACAATAAGATTAAAAACTTATTAAAAAAAAAAAGACAAAACCTTTCACCAGAAAAAAATACCTAAGTTCACCTATACACAGCTATCTGTAACTAACCAGGAAAAAGATCTTGGAATCATAGTAGACTACTCAATGAAGATGTTAGCTGAGGGTGCTGCAGTTAAGAAAAGGCAAAATCCATACTAAGGATTACCAGGAAACAGGTCTGAGAGCACATTGTCATGCTCATATAATATAAGCTACCTTAAGCACACAATGTTGGTTGCTACATTGGAAAAAGAATATAATGGAGTCAGAAAAAGTGCAGTTGAGGACAACCAAATGATTAGGAGAAGCAAGCATCTTTCCTGCAAGACAAGACTAAAACTTTTAGCTCAGAAAAAAGACGTCCAAGGAGGACATGCTTCATAAATCTAAAATCAGGTACAACTTGGAGAAAGTAGGAATTGAAACGTTTCTCTCCTTTTTTCAAACTACCAGATCCAGAGGTCAACCAGTGAAGTTGAACTGGAAGATGTAGAACAGGTAAAAGAAAGCTTTTCTTCACATAGTACATAATTAGCCTACGGAATTTATAATCGCAAGTCATGGTAATGGCCACTAACTTCGATGGCTTTAAAAGGGGAATGGAGAATTCATGAAGGCCTCTCAAGGGCTATTCATCTAGAGGGTCAGTGTCACCTCTGGGTTGGGGGTTGCATCCCTCCAAATACCAGTTGCAGTAGAACAACAGCAGAAGGGAGATGTCTTATTTCTAGCTTGTGAGAACCCAAAAACATTGGTTTGGCCATTGTGAGAGATAAAATTCGGGACTAAGATAGCCTTTGGCTTGAACCAGAACAGCTATTCTGAGTGAAAAACTTACCTACGATGGTAATTTAACTTCAGCCCATGAATTATAGATGTTAAGAACAGAATGCACATTTGGTTATAAAAGTATTAACTTTCCAGACAAAAATTTTATTTTGTAAGATGAGAAAAGAATGCACTTAACTAAATATTCATTACCATTTACTTATATTTTTAAAAAAATTAAACCTGCTCAGACTTTATTTGTATGCTATGTTTAGAGAGTGTAATTTATTTTGCAAATTCCCTTGGCTTTGCAAGGATAGAAACTTCTGACTGTCACATGCTGACATGTTCCTCGGGGCAAAAGCAGAGGCCACATTCCTCTCTTGCATCATATTCCCCTCCAGGAATCAACTCTTAATTAGCACTTCAAGACATATCAGCTCTCAACAATAAACCTTGTGTGAGTGATTAGGGATGCTGAGAATAAGGTGCAGAGTCTTCCAGTCTTTAAGAGACAAAGGTGAAGCTGTAGATACAAACATGTCTGGATTTCAGATAAAAACCACTCTACTGCACCAAACAGCCATATAGAAAAATGACAGAGGCAAGTGGGAAGTTATTCCAAAACACAAAATCAGCTGGGAAGCTTGAAATTCTGTTAGTTTAAAGAAGCTGTTCAGGTTCAGAAGATAACAAGGGAGTATCACAAGCTTAACAAAATACCCTGGGGGTGGGTAACACATGAGTAAGTAAGGAGCCTACTAATGATAAATCAGCTTGCAATTCAGATACAGGAAGCACAAAACACGCTGGTAGGCTGGAGCATAGAAAATAGAGAAATAATACACACTTGTATAATAGTGACAAAACAGGTCCAAATTGTAATTTACAAGAATGTGGAACACAGGGTCGAATCATGCAAGTTTTGAAGACTTCAGATAAATTTCCATTCCTGCACCATGCCAATATAACTGTAAGACAATCTTATCTCCAGCACCATGGACAGCAGTGAAACAAGACTAATGATAAGGCTGACTTTCTCGGTTCAGAATTATGAATCTTGGTGACTCATAATGTTTTCCTCAGTACATCCCAGACATTCTTCCGTGACCTGAATGTTAAGATGAGCTGGAGAAGTAGACAACCTCTTTCTGTCACAAATCCATTTACTCCTCCTGCTGTTACAGAAACAATGGAAGGGCAAGGAGACACCTGTGTCTGTACCTGCACGAGATAGGCTGTAAGTCATAGAGAAAGAGAAAGGTCCCCCCACACACACACATTCACACTGGCCAACCAGTGAAGTTGCAAGCACATAAATGGGGTATTGGGGTACAGAGGGAGAGATGGGATATCATCACTCTTTCAATTACATTACAGGGAAGATGGCAGGTTTGGATTTGATCCAAATGCAGAATTCAAGGAAAGGAGGGAGGGGAAGTGGGGTAGGCAGGCAAGCTACTTTTCTGAGTTTGGGGAGAAGGTGTTGCATTCTTAAGCCCAGGTCTGAGCCTGTTGATCAGAAAAGGAATAAATTGTATTAAATAAAATAAATCACACTGTTGTATTATATGTTTGATAGATTCCCAGTGCATGCTTTGGTCTCACATTTAATCCCATCTTCATTTTTTTTATTGCTACTACTTAACAACCTTGGGAGTCTCAAGTCAGATTTGAACAACCATTTCACATTCATTAATCTAAACCCATATATCGGTATTTTCCAAGAAGCTTGAAGAGCACACATAGACGTTTCTGCTACAGTCAGAGACCTTGCAGCATTTTTCTTTCATAATGCTGCAGTTCCGCTGAATATATTTTTACTGAGCATCTTTCGGCCTTCCAAGGTTCCCAAGAAGAGAGAACATGTGAGAATATGTATACATCTGTGTGAATAGTACAAGTTGGTAAGGAACAAGAGAGAAACGGGAAGAGAAATAAATATGCTACGTGTGTAAAAAGAGGAAGACAACCTCTAAGCAAGGAAGATGATAACCAGATTATATGTAATTCTTTCCAAAAAAGAGATAACCAGATTCAAACCAGAACATGGCTTTTGGCGAGACTGTTACAGAATTGAAGAAGGTCTGAAAAGATGGTCTTCCCATACACACATTCCTTGTTCCCCACCTCCTTACCAGTTCTTCTCCCACCCAAATGTCCCTCCATCTCTCTTTTCCTATGCTTTGCTCTCTTCTCCCCTTCTCTTCAGAGAGATATAGGACTTTGAAAGAGGAGGAGCAGGAGGAGGAGCAGGAGGAAGAGGAAGAAAGAGGAGATGAGGCTCGGTTTATAGGGTCCTGAAGATATTGTTGGAGGTCTTACTCTAATGGAGCTAAAGGCTGTTGTAATGGGGCAACTAACTGTAGTAATTAGTTTCCTATGGAGTGTTACCAGGAGTGATAAAATTGATTTGAATTAATAGCAGTTTTCTTCCCATGTTGTTTATCTGTTATGATCAGTCCTTCAAGCAGATCACTGTACAGTTTTCCTTATGACACAAAACAGTAAGTGTAGGATCTGTCTTGGAAAGGCCTAGCCATTCAAAAACATTTTGTTTCCATTTTTCTTTTTTCCATGTATGAAGCCAACAAAGCCAGCAATAGTTTGCAAGCTGAATAATTCATTTCACTGTTGACTAGGGACACAGGAAACAAGAACAATTAAGAATTAAATTGTAGTTCTGGTAAAAGGACTATCTACCATGAAAAAAAAATGAGAATTATCAATGGCACAGTTTTTCAAGACAATATTACATGTAATGCATGTTATATTGCTAGAATCCACTGTCCCGCAAAATTTTCCCAGAGCACTTTAAGGTATTTATGCAAAACAGATCACTTGCTACCATATATTGTTTCCTCTTATTGGGATTTGAGATATTTAATTAGGATAAGCATCTCGAAAATTCATGTCCTTTGACAATACAAATATCCCACAAACATTCATTTGGCAGCAGGGAGGGTGGCATCATGATCAGTCAATCAATCTGCCCTCTTATGCAAACCAATGAGCTGATTTTGCATCACAGAAATTCACAGCCTCAGTCTATATCACAGACACTGAAGGATGACATTGTGCAAGAATTTTCAAGCAGAACTTCCATAGATACTGATATTCAGACTGTGCAAATTCTTTGAAAGATGTCATTTGGAATACGTGAGAGTGCCTCCAAAGCACCTTGGTTTTTTTTGGGGGGGGGGGGGGGGTTTGGTCAATTATTTACAGCCCAACTGTGCAACTGTAAATTATTCTATCAAGTTTCCAAGTTAATTCTGTTCATTTATGGCCCTCCCCATATTGTGGAGGGAAGTAGTTTGTGTCCTTAAGTCATGCTTCTGCTAGGTCAGAAATCATGCACTCAAACACTTTGGGTTCAAACGGATGTGTGAAAACAGCCTTTTAAGCAGTTCATCACATATCCATTGTTCTACTGTTGTAACCTCTGTACTTTCCATCCAATTAGCACAGCATTTTCAGATTTTCAATGTCCCCTTACAAAGCCTCTCTTCTGGAACCACTAAAGCAGCCATGTCTTTGTACAGCTGTTTCAGAAGGTGTTCTTGGCTCTTTCTGGGCCCAAAGCCATTTTTCTGGGGGCAGTGGTGGGGGGGGGAGAGAAACATGGCTGTGCATATTGCATGTCCGCAGCTGGCTTCTGAAGCAGCTGCACAAATCTGGAAAGAGATGTGGCTGCTTTAATCATTCAAACTAGCTTTATACATACGCTTTACACGTTCTTCCCTTGCACATTTGAAGAATTGGCACAGCTTTAATAGATATACGTATACAAAATATTTCAGCTAAACTTGAAAATGAAAGTTGAAGGATAAAGTGCAATTAGGTGTTCGTTTTAGAATGACAACAAGACGCGATTAGCCTCTACTTACCACTAAGGCTGTTGATCTGTTACTTAGGAGTTTCTCAATGTCTTGAGCAGCACTTTCCACTAACTGCCGGGCATTGTTGGCTTCCACTGTGTATAAGTTTGTGTTTTTCATATATATCTGAAGAAGGAAAGAAAATAAGACATAGGAACTATAATAAAGTTCTGCAGAGAGGTTAGGCTAATGAATGTCCTAGAGCCCCCTTTTAAATAGTAAGACAGAGATATGGAAAATTTTGGAGTTAAATCTCTTTAGTTTTCCATTTAATGTTCTTGCTATGCATACGCTCATGAAGCATGGTGCTCTTTTCAAGCCAAATCATCCAATGAGGGATACTTTCTCATGAAAAATATGCTTTTCCCCTAAGAGTCCATTAGAATACATAATGTTGTCATCAATAATTTGGAATACTAGTTTCCGTTCAGAAGACTTACTCACCTTTCTCTTGGGCTTATTCCCCCCCCCGAACTCATTTTTTAAATGAGCAGGTTGGAACGTAGCCTCTGTGTAATAGCGTAAGCATCCAGTATAGGCCACAATGACATCAACATGCATCATGACATCATAGCACACATGCAAATGACACAGTTTCCTTCAGTCATCAGGCAACTGACACTAATTACCCAATCCACAATTGTGCAATGATATCAGGATGAACATGATGTCACTTGGCCCCCATGGATGTCCATGTATAATGGGATTATTCAGCCCCTGATGACTCACCACTAAAGACCAATTCCCATTTCATTCTGGAAGGTGAAGCAAGAATAAGCATGCATTATTTGCCCCACCATCTGCTACGTCATCATTGCTCACGTGTGGAGGGCACACAATCCTCAAAAGCCTGGGGAAGTTCTGATCTCCTTGTAGGCTCCTTCTGCAAAGTAGAAGCCTTGAAAATCAGAATTTTAAATCAGGGGTAAGGATGAGGGGGCTCTAACTATTGCCAAACTACAGTTCTCAGCACTTCCAAGTGCCATGATTATTGGTACGGAATCTGGAGTTGTAATTCAGCAATGGCCAAAGGTTCGCCTTTCTGTTTTAAAGCTTAAAAAATGTACCCATGTACAGAGGTTGACTTCTGCATCTTCATCGCAACCAAGATGATGGCCCATTGGAAGAGGGTTGGAACAAAAATATACTTAGCTTTAGCTCTGGATCATACTCTGTATATTTGTTATTTCCTGAAGCAGAATTCTTAATTAGGGCTTAGTCTATAAACTGACTTTATTGAAAAGATTTTGACATTGTATGAGATGATATGAAGAATTTAAGCCATGGTATTATTATATCACGAACAGGAATCTCTTTAATAGAGAACAGATTCTGTTCCTTTGTCGAGCAGTGCAATTAGAAAACCTTGAAGGAAAAACATTCTCAGGACACATAGAAGCAGCAAATTAATTAAGAGTGAAATGCCTCACAGCCTACAGAAATCTATGGACAAGGTCTAAAGAAAAAGGAAACAAACATTCAAATCAATTACAATGAACAGGAGTTTTATTACTGACGTCACTGCAGATCTATAACAATGGCGCACCTTAAGGCTAAGTGAACACACAAGAAAAATATATTGATGAATTCAACAGATGGCCTGAGTTTATACAAACATTATGCCTCTGCTAAATGGGTGTCACATTGTCTTAAGGGAAGCCAGCCCAGGCAGTACAAACAGATGACAGCCCAACACTAATTCATTGGCCAACTTCCAGATGCTTCTGGCACAACACATTTCACGAAGAAAAATGAGTTGATCTGGAAATCATCATTACATCCCAGTCCCAGGATTGTGTAAATGCTTTATTATGGCTTTGTGTTTTCTGGACATAAACAGTTCTGTTTATCAGTCCTAAGAATTAATATATTAACAAAGATGAAATCAGATAATGAACATATTGACAGAATGTTTTGCTTTTCTCATTATTTTCAATGGATTATCCATTGGGCATACAACCCCTGAAAAATAGGGAAAGATGGCAAACTTGCTCCATAATAGCTTCATGATGAATCTTGATTTTAGTGTTAGCATTTACAGACTCAGTCCTAGGCACATAACACAAAAGCACTCACCACCTAATTCAGCAGGAAAACATAGGAGTTCCAAGCAGTTCCACGCTAGTTTAACTTCACTTCTACTGGGGATTGGCAGAAAACATCAACAACCAAACTGTGTAGGTGAAATTAGATTCATGCAACCATTTGGCAGTGTTTTGTCATTCTGATCTGTCATTTGTCTGGCTAATGCATTCTTGCTTCTTGCAACTAGCTGGAGCTCTCTGATGTCCCAAAGGCCAAGAACCTCATCTTGTACCTAATCCGTTTAACTAGAGACATTAAAGAGTGAGCTTGAGACCTTCTGAAAGCACGTGCCCCATCCCTGGGTCACAAGTTCTCCCTAAACTGGTTTTGCATATAACCCATAATAGAAGTTTATTTAGGATTCCAAGTGTGGCAAAATAAACAGAGATCTGATTTCAGCCATCCACCATAATCCACCCAGATACTCATGATCCATTTCTAATGTCATGTGGATCAAAAATTCCAGCAAAGTAAAAACTGGGATTGCCAAATGTCCTTTGTATATTGGGGGAGGGGCAGGGGGGAGACAGAGAGATAGAGTCAAATTCCCTGTTGTCTTAGTCATACCAAATCTGGTCCGCCAAAATCCAAAGGACCACAAGGTGAGAGCAAAGAGTTAGTTCTCCTGTTCTCTTTGCTGCTCTCTGAAGGCATCTGGATTTTTTTGCAGCCCGTATTTGCTTGTTTTCTTGCTTACTTTGTTTGTTTGTTTGTAAAATTTAGCCAACTGCCTGAAAGCAGCCAGGCAGAACTTAAATTAAAAAGAAGATAGAAGTCCAAAGTTAATGTATGATTAAACTGCCAAACTAAAAATGATAAAGAAGCAGTATCCTCATATGTCAACCTCCAAAATCCAGCTGGAAGAGCCACGGTTTCGCCCGCTTCCGGAAGGCCATGTGGGTGGAAGCTCACTGAGCAAGCTGTTCCACAGGACACGGGCTGATGCAGAGAATTCTAACTGTTGGGACCCCTGGCAGGTGGAGATCCTCAGCAGGCACTCCCTAGTTGTCTGGGGAGGGCAGCAGAAACTATTGGGGACAGGCAGCTTCTAAGATATCCAGGCCTTGAGCATTATGGGGTGTCATATAGCAACTTGAATTGCACTTGGAAACTCACTGCTAGGCAGTGCACATCACACCGCAAGGGTGTAACACTGAGTACCAAGACCAACCACTTAAGCATGCACACTGTGGCATTTGGGCCACCTGCAATTTCCAGGTGTTTAAGGGCAGCCCCAGGTACAGCAGATGACAAAGTATGAGTAACTCTTCTCAGCACATCCTGTTGCAGCTAAGGCAGCAGCTGTGAGTCCAGGAGGACCCTTATCTCGTGAGCCTGCTGTATCCCACAGAACATCACACCATCGAGTGTCATAGATGGTATAGTCCCAATCCACAGACTGTTGTCCCACTGCTTTTTTTACTCCAAATAACTTCTCAGCATTAATCAGAATTGTATAAGCTACACTCACAATAGGTGTTTTACATCTTTTGCCCCCTCTACATTTCCCTACTTGGTATTCCTATGGTTTGCAATGATTCTTTCAACAAATGTTGGCACCCCCTAGGCTGACATCTCAGGTTGTCTAAAACATATCTTTTCCCACCCCAAGCTAGAGAGAGAATAGAGTTTTGTTTTCAAAAATGAATTAAGTCTCTTCAAACATGTGCAGAATGGAAAGTCTTTCCTTCTGAGGACACTTGTTGGAAAAACAAATCACTGAACGCAAACTAAGTTGCTATAAACAATTTAGAAGCAAGCCCCAAGTGTAGCTACTTATTTAGAATTTTAAAAATTCAGAAATCCACGTAGCTGCTGTATAAGCCATCTCATTTTTGTACATATGGAAAAATGAGCATCATTCTGCAGAACACATGGACACCATTTAGGCACACCAAATCACAATCTTAAATTTTCAGGGTTGTTTGCTTGTTTATTGTAATCTCATTCTCAGGCAGAGTCCAGGTTATTTGCTGCCTGGACCAAACATTTTTCAGAATAACAAGACTTCACCCCCAAATGATGGGGTGCTATGTTTCCCCATTTCATTCCAACAGGATCAGCCTTTGATCTGTCATGCTACTTCTCTTCCTTTCCTCTCAGTTACACATGAAGGATGTCTCTACGTTTTGTGCACTGAAGTGAAAAGGAGATCATCATGCATTACATGTTGAGGCACAAAAAGATAAGAAATTGACAATTCCACTCATCAGGGAACCAGCCTTGGTGTCAATTACTCTCCATGCTTGTAGCTCATTTGGGATTCTTGTGATAAGTAAAGCACCCAGTCACTTTTTGACACTTTGGATGCTTCTTGGCATTGATTAGTTAGTTAGATGTCATCAAATTGCACCTGACTTCTGTTGGCTTTAACCATCCTCTATCTGGAGCCAACTGCTGTAGGGACATTCCAGTAATACCCCTGATCTGGTCCATGTACCAAATCTGCCAATATCACCTCCTATTTTCCCCCAACTCTTCTAGTTCATCACCTGCTCACATCAGTTGCCCAAAGAAAGTGAGTTTCTGCTTGTCAATCATCTCAAGTTCCCAAAACTTTTAATCATCATTTCCAGCTTTGTCATTTGACGGTGTCTATCTTTTTTCTCATGCTGTTTCTCCATATCCACTTTAATAGCTAAATATTACCCTGGTAAAGTCACTGATTTAATTATCCTGATCTTTTTGTCACTGAATTGTCCTTATTCTTCATAATTTTACAGAACATATTTTACTGCTTTCTTATTCAGACTAATCTCTACGATGCTTTTATTAACCTTAAGACTTTTTAAAGAGAAAGTGCAGGATAAAATGTTTTCAGCAAAATCATTTTCCCTTACATTTCATTCAGAATAATCAAATGCAAAAAGTTTATTAATCTTCATCTGAAATGGGACTGCAACTTTGTCCAAAAGTATATGAATCTGATAAACTTCCACTTTTAAATAGTTTTTCAATTATTTCACTATTTTAGTTGTTTTTTAAATTGCTGGTAAAATGTTTATCACTGAAAATATCCAAGGGTATTCTCTAGAACTGTAGCAAGGGGGGCTGAATTAGACAGAAAGTAGCTTATTTTTGCTTTGTTCTGTTCTGTTTTGAGCTCTCCATAAAGTCTGTTCTTTCTTATTTCCATGTCATTTTCACAGGAAAACTCTTTTCACCAAACCTGACATTTTGACCTCTTCCTAATGCCTGGAGAATTGTCAGAAGTATTTTCAATCCATACGTAAGTTTCTCTACTTTCCAATGGCTCCAAAAATGTACGAAAACAAAATAAGCTAAAACTTTGGACCTCAGTCCATATTATAAACTGTAAGTAGCCAAATTTGGTTGTGGAAAAAATTGTTAATCAGTGGACTAATCAACATATATGCCTTTCCCCCCCATGCCAAGCTATGGTAAAACAATTACTTGAGTTCAGTTAGCTTCCAGCTCTGGAGAGAATGCCATCTCCATTGTTAATGGTTTTTAATTGTTCCTCAAACACAATAGCCTGCAACATTCCTTGCCCATTCCTACAAACTCACATGTAAGTCCCATAATTTCTGTAACATGCAAACCATCTGAAGGGAAATCAAAGTCTTTTCTTCCCTGAGGTCATCAAAGGAGGCATTATATGTAAGTCCCAAAAAGCCAGTTTACCTTGCTTGCTCATAAAATTCCTCTAAGGGGTTGTAACCTTTTTGCATGTGGAGGGAGGGAGGGAGGCAGGGGAAGAGAGGGAGAGGGAGAGGGAGAGGGAGAAGGAGAAGGAGAAGGAGAAGGAGAAGGAGAAGGAGAAGGAGAAGGAGAAGGAGAAGGAGAAGGAGAAGGAGAAGGAGAAGGAGAAGGAGAAGGAGAAGGAGAAGGAGAAGCAAACTATACAACTCCATTTATTATATAATGTCTCATGTGAAGCTGTAGGCACTGTTGAAAAAAATAACACTACAGTTTTGTGAGCCTCCCAGAGTTCAGACACATAAGATGGGCAGCCATTCAAGACTTTTAAATAGATATGAATAACTGAATAAACATTTTCAAGCCATTTCTCTTGTTGAAAGAAAAAAATGCTTTAAAGCCATCCTATTGCATCAGGACATATGCCATTCATTTTGCTTCTGGAAGCAAAATAGGAGACTCTATGCCATTTGAGCAAAATAAAGGCTGGGGATTCATTGAATTTGGATAGTGCCAGTGAAGGAGATCTGCTTGAACATTCATAGCAAACAAAATCCTCCAGCATCCATAATGGAAATCCTTTGCAGATGACATAATTCTTCATTTACCCTCAAATTACATATAGCTAGATTTACAGATATAAAGAGCAGTGGCCCTTCATATTGCTAAATAGAACCCATGTGACATGGCTGGGCACAGCTGAGATGCCAAAAAGACAGAGGGCATCTACAGTGTGATATTGTATGATTCATATTGCTACATACAGAGGCAGAAATAAGTAACAGGGCTGCTCCTTTTTTCAATAGCCATGGATCTCCTAGATGGAAGGCATTAAATACACCACCTTTTGGAGATCCAGTGTCAAGCATGACAACTCTTGTATCTATTTTTGCAAACTAACAATCTATTTAAAAGGATATCCTCACCCTAAATATAAAAGCAAGGTTTGTGATTTGCCAGGAAAAAATACTAGGAAATCAATATCTCTCTGGTAAGTACAGACCAGTATGTGAAATTCATCACATTGCCAGTTTTGTAGCTGATAGCATTAAAACATGGAACATGTTTCCATTAGAGCCAGATGTTCTAATAACTTGATATTGTTGCTAATGCAGCTGATCTTCACAACCAGAGCAATCCTCAAAAAGCATTTTAGCTTTGCTTGTTAAAAAGCACCTTGAATTCCTCCTGTTTTTCCCTAGGCCTTTTCTAGAAGCTGCTAACATGAAAACATTTCTTCAATACCTTACTGTTCTGCAAACAGCGACACAATGACCTACTTGACATCCTCTGTTAATCAGAAGAAATAATTTTGAGAAGACCTTGAATGGACAGAAATGGGGGAAATACACAAATACACATAAACGCTCCCAAGGGTGTGTCTATGTGTATGTGACTAGCAAAACAGAAATGGTATTATATGTAACATATATATATATATAACACAATATTTTAGCTTCCATTCAAAAGTTGTAGAAAACCCTTTCATTTAGGTTCAGGAATGGGTTTATAGAATGTAGATCATGCAAACATGATTTGGATCCTGTTTTTCATGCTTCCCATTTAATGTCCTGAAGAGGAAACGTATGCAACTCCTGTAATGTGATGTGGCTAAGCTCCAAATGTCAGGAAAACTCACACATCTCATCACAGAAATGTTGCCTGAATTCGATCCTAGTGATATTAAGAATGAAGCACAGTTTAATATAATCAGTTATGGATGCATGAAACGTGGAAGGGCCAAGTAACACATCTGTTTTCCCAGTGGTAAAGAAATGTCTGATGCTCCTCAGATTAAATGCAAGGATCTAGCATTCATTCATTCATTTCAGAGAAATAAATTCTACAATGGTCTAAATCTTCCAACTGCAACCCACAGACTCCCAGCAATTTCCACTTTGACACGATTAGGCAAGAAAAGATCTCACAGGTTTTTTTCCCTATACATGAAGTCTAAATAAAATATTAGCTGTTTCCAAAATGCACCATCCTTTTTATTGCTTAAATTGATTCAACTGGTTCTAAAAGCGAGAGGAATATGCTCTCTAAGCTAAGATACAGTTTTACCAAGCCAAAAAACAAAACAAAAAGCCCCAAATCAGTCAATCTTATTTCCAAATTTTATTCTAAATATTGACTTCATTATTTAAATTCTTTTTCACCCCATTTAAAAAAAAAAAACTCAAGGCAGCGCACAATAATTAGAAGCAGGATTTACAATGCTACCTGGATTTAGAATTGCAATTAAAAAAAAAGAAAAAAAAGAAGATAACACGTTCATTGAAAATCTCAATCAATCAGAAGGGAGATAACCAATTAGAAGACCAACTAAATAAAATCAGCAAAAGACCAGGAAAAAAAAGACCGTGTGCAAAATTGTCTTCTAAAAGGTTGGGTGGGTTCTTTCCCCTTTTAATAAATCGAGAAGTGAAATTAAAAGGAAACAGCTAGCCAGCTAATTAATTAATCAATCAATTGATTTATAAGCCTACAGTTCAAGTGAGACTTGAATACCTATCTCTACAATCCTAATCTAAGTCTTTGTGGGAATGATGTTCACAAATCAAGCATGTTACTGGAAGTGAAGGTTACTTGGTTATTATTTGAGGACCATTGTAAGCACCCTTCAAACTCTATTGTTAAGGGAAATGTTATTGTGCAGAGTCATACAGACATGGAAGATTTTTATGGCTATTCCTCTCCAAAGGGTTACAACTCGGGAGCAATCCAGCATTGTCCATGAGGAGGAGACAAATTTTGCAGCATCTTGATCAAGTTTTCCCTTTCTATGCAATCACAATTATTAGAAGAAGGTTCGAAAAGTTCTTATCAAGAAATTCTTGTTTTCAAAGCTAGAATCTTCACAGTATCTGCTCCTCTAAGATACTGTGAAGGAGGCTTTTGTTGGTGGTGCAATAATGAGAATAAGGAGAAATATTCAGACACAGATCCAATCTAACAAGGGCTGTGTTTACCCTCTGATGGTTTAGCTTGGCTCCAGTGCAAAACTCAAATATTGTAGTTATAGTTTTGCTTTACCTTTATTTTCTACCTCCAATTTTCTGTTTTTCCCTTGGTTCTTTTCAAACTTATCTGTATTTCTGTGCATCCATACACACTATTACCATTTTACAGGTTGTACTTGAATGGGGAGGAGCCAGTAAATTTAACAATGTCATGCTAACCACTAGAAATACAGATAACCATCTGTAATTACAGCTAATCTAGTCTTTATGTCTCTCTTAGCAAAACCACAAAAGCAGAGAATGCACATTTAGACACTTCCAAAAGTAATAATATTTTACACTCATTTTCTAAAGCTAATAAGAATAAGCTCTTTTCATTTGCTGTTTAGCGTTCTACACACTGAGAAGAAACAGCAATTCCCAGAACATTTCAGCATTTTGCTTTTTGGTTGAGATCTCCATAGATCTCATCCAAAAGGAGATCGTACATCTTCACTCAACATGTTCAAAAGATAATGACAGAAAGAAGCACTAATCTCACACCTATCCTCTTTTACCATCAGGTTCATAATACCAAAAACTGCCCTTAATATCCTTCTGCTAAATCTAATCTTTCTTTCACTATTTTTCTCAAATACAAAGAGTCAACACTTACTCAATAGTTTGGGGGCTGTGCTAAGAGAATGCCTTGGGAATTTCACGTTTGACTGCTAGATCTGCTTAATATCCACATGGAAAAAGAATATAGGACTATTGTTACTATTCAGTTAGGTTGTTTACAAAGACATTACACAAAGGGATGGTGCTTTTACATTCTGGAGCTTTCATGCTACTGCTATACAACTGAAGCATTTGTTTAAAATACTGAAAGGGATTTCCATTCCCTCCAGGAATAGATAACATAAATGCAAGCATGGAAACTAAAACAGGCATTTTGTCTGTGTGTTTTAGGGATAAAAGTGGGTTGAGAGCATTGAGGACTTGATGTCACATGTTCAAATCCACATGCTGCAGCAAAAGTTTGAAACATAATGCCTGTCAGTTGTGACCCACTATTTCTTATCATAACTTGTGATATGCCACACCTAGCAAATACAGTTTTGATGTGTTATTGTGTTTGATGTGTATTTCTGCTAAGGAGTCCTTTAGTTGAACTACTTCTTGATACAGTACTTTGAAAATTGTGGATTTCAACAAGTAACATTAAATCTTGAATACCCACCATCCAGTTGACTTGGAGATACAGTGTAAGATATGTCCCAGTTGAAATTTCCAGAATACAAGCTGATCTTAGTCCATCTCTTATAATATTGCATCTTCCTAAATGAACAATATGCTAACTAAATCCAGTCCTGTTTATCATCTGACACAGACCAAGTCACCCATTTATAATCAATAAAATTAGAGAGGACATTAATAAATTAATGTTAGTAAATTAATTTCCTGAGCTTTTCAAAATATCTGATCCTTTATTTATGGAAAGAAGAATGAATGAATCTTAAAACCAAATACAGCCTATCGTTTCACTGATTTGTTTAAAAAATATGTCTTAATGCTAGGGCTGTACCAAAAAGATATGCCACATATTTTGTCTACAATATATATAATTTGTGCCACATTATATAACAAATTGACTTGGGAGGTGCTAGAGGCAGTGTCAAAATGAGCTTATAAAGGTTCCGTTTTAGTTTTAAACTTAAGAACACACTCTTTCACAGAAATTCAGATCTGTTGGCTTTCTGTTCACATGTATTTGCACCTTGACTCGATATTTGCATATTGTGGCAGGAAAAGCAGCCAGCATAAAAAGCTCATGGAATTGCTAAGAATAAGTGTTATGTCTGTATTATTATTCATGTGCTTTCTCTGCTGAATGAATTAATGAAGGATAGCACACCAAGCATTGTATGTACATCATCCTGTAAATAAAGAAAGTCACGATTTGATAAGGCCTTCTAATGAGTTGCTGAAAACATTTGAAACCGTGCACTGATTTATTATGAGGCGAGCATAGAATTGTAGAATAACCATCTGAATTACATCTATTTTATGATGGAATTTCAGAAGAGGAGAGGAAGGATTCCCTGCTCCTATTTTTAGGTATTCTGTTACCCTAACACAAATTTAATAAAATGTGACAAAATACCCTGCAGAGAATTAATTGATAGTGAAGTCCTATGCAGTCAAAGCTCCACTGTAAATTTATACAGAGATACTAAAATAACACCCTCTTTTGAATAACACTTGTCTAGCCAGGGCCTTTATTGAGCATGAACGTTTAATTATTGTGCACTGTAGACAGAACACATTGCTAATTAGATCAGAAAAACGCTGCAGTTGACAAGACACACTTAATGGTCAATTAATGAACCAATAGGAGCAACAAGTAATACATACATACAGGGAAACATGCAAAATCCACATAGAAGAAGACAAATCCATTCTGGCAGGAGAAGGTTAAAGAAGCAGGAGTTGAATCTAGACAAAATGGCAAGATTATACACAACATATTTTATATTTCCCAATTGAAGAAGCTGTGATGCCAAGGGACATTTCTGAACCTTGCCTTGCTCTTCATGAAGCAGGCGGAGGAACCCTGAAGTCCCTCACAAGTTCAGCCCAAACATTCATTACACCAACTTTCTCTGCAAAATAGCATTTCTATGCTCCAGGAAAGTTAAAAAGTTCTCTGACTATCAGCAGCTTTCTGGGTATGAAGGAGCTCTTTTACAATCCTATCAGCTGAGAGTCCTTTAGCAGTACATGGAGGTGCAAACTGGGAGTTCATAATACAACTCTTTTGCCTATCATTGAGGTATTGATTGACCGATTGATGTATTGATTTATTTATACCCAGCATTTCCTTCAGGAACTCAAAGCTACGTACAGAAAGTTTCTTTCTCTTATTTTTCCTAAAAACAACTGTATGAAATAGGTTGGGCTGAGAGAAAGTACCTGGCCTCAGATCACCCAATGAGTTTCCAAAGCTGAAGGTGAACTAGAACCTGGGTCTTCCCCTCTTAAAGCAACACCTTCACCTCTATACCACACTGGCTCAGAAGTACAGGCAACTTTCTTGTGTCTACTTAGACTTGTGGTTTATCTAGTTCAGTACGGTCTACACTGAGTAGCAGTGGCTCTGCTACATCTTACATTGTGACCTATGCAACCTTCCCTGGAAGTCCTGGAAACTATATGCAAGATGTTCTGCCTGCAGAGTGTTCTTCCACTAAGCTGCAGTTCAGCTCCAAGAATATAAAGGTGCTGGTGCTGACCTTTAATATCAGCACCTCCATATTCTTAGGGCTTGATTATGATGGACTGCCTCTCCTGCTATGAATCTGCCTAGAGAGCAGGGGAAGCTCCTTTGAAGATCTTCCCATTGCCAGAGGTCCAGAGTTCACCTAGTTCACAGGAGAGAACCTTCTCCTGTGTGGTCCTCAAGCTATGGAATGTGTTCACCAAGGACCTAAATAATCTCCCAGTATTTCAGAAAAAAGTGAAACCAGCATCTTGCACCAGGGTTTAATTGTTAGTTGAACTGGTTTTGATTTGAATGATAATGATTTCATTTTTCCTGTAATTTTAATTGAATCCTTTTTATTGTGATGCTCTATAATTGCTGTAAGCCATCTTGACTGTTACATAAACACAACAGCAGGATATAAATCTAAGAAATCAATGAATA
Organism: Python bivittatus; assembly: GCF_059951505.1. Classification (NCBI taxonomy): domain Eukaryota; kingdom Metazoa; phylum Chordata; class Lepidosauria; order Squamata; family Pythonidae; genus Python; species Python bivittatus. The sequence continues at coordinate 5,279,906 of NW_028277037.1, read as the reverse complement.
TGTGTACTTGTCACATCTACTGTAACTCATCTGACATTATCCTGAGGAACTCTAGAGAGCTGTAATTGCCTAACTGTGCAAGCTTGTAGGATTTAGGAAGCAGGATCTAAATTATACCAAGTATATTGGCCCATTTCTGTTCTTTGCAAGCTCCTGGGATGAAGATAGTTGGATCTGAAATTACCCTCCTCCTGTTAAGATGTACAGGGCTCCCTTTGTTACACCAGCAGGATAAAACCCAACTGTGCACCCACATATTGACTGCTCCAATTCAGTCATTTTGGATTCCAGGTTTCCACTGAATCAGGATGAGGTCTTCCAAAAATAAGATGTTCTAAAATTATGTATAGGAGCACTACTGAATGACAGTAAATTGCTCCTTCAAAAAAGAAAAGTATCCAAGGCAAGCCTTGTTCTGTTTAAGAGGAATGCGTTAGCAGGGCATTTGTCAACAAAGAATCCATCTCCTCCAGCTTTTTTCCCCTCACACCCACTTCTTTGTCTTAGCTGCTGCTTACAGAGCATCTCACATTTACTAGACAGGCAATGTGATGCAAAAAAGCTTGTTGCTGCCAGACACAATAATAAGCCCCTGCCTTTTGCACCTGATTAAATATTAGGGTTTTTTTTTTCCCCAAACAATAAGCTAGTCTGACTAAACAAAGTCAACAGACAGCAAGTCAATTAATGAATATGCAGCAACTTTCTCTATGAAGGTAGCCTGGGAGAAGAGAAATACAGGAAGTAGAGCTGTTCAGAATGCCAGGCCATCATCTCAGTCCAGGATCCAATCCATTAAAGAATCTGTTCTTGTGACAGGTTGGAGGGGTTTGTTTTGTTCTGTTTTGTTTTGTTTTTAAGGCTTTCACTTTCATGTTCAAGGTTTACTTAAAAACACAGAAATTCTTTGGAGTTGGACTGTGTGTGGTTGCAGGCACGGGTGAACAATTAATCCACACAAAAGGATCAAAACAAAAAACTGAAAGGCAGAACACTTGGAAACATTCCTGAAACTGCCCATGTCTTATTTTCTTTGCAAAAACAGCTGCATAGACCATCTGTGCTATGCCCCAGGCTCCAGAATCTACAACATGTTCTTTTCTACAATCAAATCAAACCAAGATATATCTACATCCAGCATTCAAATCAAATCAAGACAGATCTAAAGCTACCAGTAAGCCACGTATGTGATTCATTCATTACTTATTCAGAGACATGCTACTTGTAAATGTGGGGCTTCTACTTAGCTATTGATGAACCCATTCTCCATGAACACACTCAAAGATTTTTTTTTTTTTTAAAGCCAGGGGGGAAACTGCTTTTTACTGAACTATACAGATAGCTTTTTAATGTCTTCATATCTTCTTTGACCTGCTTTTGGACAACTTCACCTTAATACAATGAATGTGTTTCTAGATAGGGAACTTTAGGCTCACATCACTGGTCGCTACTGGCAAGGAGACAGAAACTCAGGACAGCCATTTCATAATGGATTACATTATTGGACATCACTGCAACATATCTATTGAACTCCATAGAGCACTCCTGAAATAAAATCTGGGCTCCAGAGGACATATGTAATTGCCACCAGTGCTTTGTTCAAAACAGGACACAAGGTCCTAATAGAGTAGACCCTTGCTGCCCAAAAGACCTTCTCAGTAAAACAATCCTGTGCTCCATTTAACAGAAGGACATTAGTAAGACTCATCTATTATACTAGTACAACTCGTTGCTATATAAAAGCCCATGGAATAGTCACTTACTTGAACAAGTTCATTCACCCCACTGGCTGTTCTCACCAGCCTCACTAGGTCTTCTTGCATCATATCCACCCACCGCTTTATCCTACAGAGATAGAAGAAAAAGAGAAAAGAGATGTCTCATCAGATCAATGGCACACAGCTAAGAAGATCAGAGGCACACAGGAGGGCTGATAGATTATTTTCTATGTGGGAGACTGATGTGGAGGTCTCTGATAGTGCTGTGAATCTGCTCAAGTCACATTTTTCTATCCCATTCTTCTTCTACTTGCTCAGCATCTCACATAAAAACTCTGCACATTTTAGATTTCTCTTGGTAGGGGACTATGTATAATTGCCTGGGATGGAAGACAAAAGATTTGGAAAGGCTTCCAGAGAATTATGCAATCTGTTTTGTTAATGATACAAACCTTCCAAAGTTTCTACCATTTTCTTCTCTGACATGCTAACAGCACAGTCATTAACTGCCATTTAAGCACAAGTATCCCATAGATATGGCTACCAGATCTGGCTTGCAAAACTCTGGGCAACCACTAGAGGCAGGGTAGGATCTGTATCTCACATGCTACCATCTAGCAGTCATCTGGATTGCTGCAGCCCAGATCTGGTAGCCCTGGTGAGAACATGGCTAACAGAAACAAGCCAGATTACACAGATAAAGTACTATTTCAGGGTAAGACTCCTTGCTTTTAACCCCTTTCATGGATTAAAAAGAATCTCTTGCACTTTTTCTTCTTCCTTTCTTCTTTGTTATATTTCCCACATCACTAATTCAAGTGTACTTTGGAATGGAAAAATTATTTTCCTACTTTCTTGTGGATACAGGCAAAAGTCACATGGAATGTAGGATGGATCAACTCTTCCAAAGCCAAGACCACCATCATAGAATTTATGACAACTGGTTGATAACTAGTACGGCCATGAGTCTATCTTATAGAGGACAAACCACTATTTAAATTTATCTTCTATTTGAAGTCTGGATTGAAGCTGAAGAACTTTAAGAAGGAAATCAAAGCCCATCCTTCATCAGTTAGCACTCGAATAGCAGACTTCTCAAAATATTTTTACTTTTTTTTAAAAAAAAAGGAGTTATGTTACATTTGCATCTACACAAATAAATTAGCATGTGCAAATAATATACAGATATTGGTCCTAGTTTGAGGCAACACAAGATTGCCCTTCCATTAATTTCTCCATTGTTTGCAGAAATACAGTAAACATCAAAATCATTATATATTTTTGCACCAAAAAACCTAACAGCCTCCTTTAAAATAAAAGAACTTATTCCAGAGAACAATATACATGCTATAAAAATGTAGCAAGAATGTGTGTGTGCCTTTGAGTCAGTGTTGATTCTAGGCGACTGCCTGGACAAGTCCCTGCAGTTTTCTTGGCAAGATTTCAGAAATGGTTTGCCATTGCCTGCTTCCTAGGGCTGAGAGAGAGGGACTGGCCCAAGGTCACCCAGCTGGCTTTGTGCCTAATGTGGAACTAGAACTCATGGTTTCCCAGCTTCTAGCCTAATGCCTTAATCACTACACCAAACTGCCTCTGTAGTAAGAATGATGACATTTAAATAGCTTTATTGTTGCATGGCACTCTATTTCAACCACACAGAATTGCTTCATATCTATTGATCACTGATTGACCTTTCTTCTACATTTTCTTTTTATTAGGAGGCCACCAAAACTGTAACCAATGTTCTGAGACGTCATCTCAGCCATTGGCTTCAAATCAGTTGACTGAATGGCTTGGTTTCCTTGCTGTTCCATGAAGGTGGACATTTCAAGTGTTCCACTTTTCTGGATTCTATTGGCCACCTCAGTCACAGTCACTTAGGCACAAAATAAAGATTTATTGTTGGTTTATCATTTACTAGAAGGCTAATTAGAGAAGCTATTGTATTTCCAGAATCCTTCCTGCGTAGAAAGCCACAAACAACCTTCTGTGTGATTCCCTAACTATGAAATGTATTTACCTCTAGATCGGCAATTGGTCCCCATTCTCTTTGAGTTTAATTTAGCTATCAAATTGTTGATGTAGGATCCTTATTAGATTATTATTCATGTTTTTTATTGTATTGTGTTCATTCACTTGAATTTATGCTTTTAAAAAATAATTCAGGTCATATTTTATCCTTTGATGGTTAGCCACTTTGAATGTTAATTTTCGGCTGACAAAAGAGTCTGACGCATTTTTACTTCGCCATCAGCTCATCTAATGGATTTAAGTATGTAAAGTGCTACTTACTAACAGAGGAAAGTATTTGAAGATATGCATATTTCTATTATTTGAGTATTCCTCTGGCAGAATCTTGTATCATTCCATCTTGCAGTACAAGAAACTAGGGAAATCTAAGGCTAATTCAGGTTTTATGAAAATTATAAAATAAACATGTCCCCTACTTGAAATTCTAATGGATGAGCAGCACTTCTCCATTTCTAGAAATGTACATCTTTGTTCCAATAGAAGAGAATATCTGTAGCTCAGGGTTGAACTGTGGAGTCCTTGGTGCTCTCTGAGCTTGGTTGTTTTCTTGCAAATGTTTTGTTACCTGGCCAGGTAACATCTTCAGTGCTAGAAGGGAGTGGGGTTTGCTCTCTGTTTATATACAGTAATTTGCCCTGCCAGTGTGGTGAGGGTGTGATTTTCTCCTTAGTAGTTCCTTGATCAGGTTATTGTTTTCTGCTTGTTTGTCTGGAGTTAATCCCTGCTTATCTGGGTATTGGCTGCTGGAGAGGATGTGTTAGAACAATGTTAGAGGACATGATAAAAGTTCCATCCCTTTTGCACAGGCATCAACAGGCAGGGCACAAAAGTTTATGGATATGATGGCAGCAATGTATGTTTGCAACAATAATATGTAATACACGTATTTATCTATGTATGGAGAGGTAGAATGAATGGTACCAGTGTAAGCTCATTTTAGTTATATTTCCTTTCTCTTTGTCTTATCTCTTGCTTTAATTTCTACTACTTGTTCTTTTTCTGTCCTGTGCATAATGTTGCTTACTGCAAAAAGGAATAATGTGATGGAAATGCACGTATGTATCTATGTAAGTTCACGTTAGGATGTTTTTGCTTCCTATTATGAAACACGGTATTCGAGTAGAATACATGCCAACTTCTCTGTTTAAACTCAGAGGGATGAAATACTCTCACCTCATCACAAAGCCAGCAATGTAATCTGACCCTTTGCTGAATTTTAGTTGGCTAAATGTGTCAAGTGAGTAGAACAGGGGAAGGGAACAAAATGAGATAAGACTTCCAGGCACCAAAAAGCTTGTGGGTTGTTTTACTGAATATTAATTAGCCTGGGATGTCTCTCTTGCCTGATGGCTGCTGTTAGTCAAAATCATCTGAACAAGAAAAATGTCATGCCAAGTGTGAAGTCCAGATGTTAAGGAGACAGAAATAGATGTCTAGATGCAGTTTAGAACATCAGCTATGCAAAGGTTCTAACAAAGAGCTTTGTTGATCTAATGCATCAAGCAAAGCATGAAACTGCAAATCACAGCATGCCAAAAGTAGGAAAATTCATAGGAAATTCATAAGGGCTCCTGATTCTCAATACAATTCCAAGGTGCAAGGACATCGTCTTCAAGGGCTCCTGCAGGTCTCTTTCCATCTTTGCCAGCAATGTAGTTTGGTATGACATGGTATTTCAAATTCAGGACAGAGCTGGCTGTAGACATTTTGGTGCTCTAGGGAAAGTCACATTCTGCTGCCCCCCATGGTTGGCTCATCTTCTGATTTTGTGAGGATGGCACCCTCTTGTTTCTTTTTTCTTTGAGTTTTTGAGTTTTCTGCTTACAAATTTCAGCCCTGGACAATTTTTTTCTTTCATGGACATCTTCACCCTGTTTACTGTGAATCACAGTATTTTAATTACATCAGCACTTATTGTTATCATATGGCAACAATTCTGCAAAATTATATTTAACCCTCAAGTGGAGCACACCATTACTGTTTTTCCAAGTACAGCTTTGATAAACTGACCCTCACATGCTTCACCCGTTCAGTACCTTCCTTTCAGACCTTTGTCTTGCTGTAGTAATATTATCAGCTTCCTGAGGTCCATAGCTGTAATAACAATTTCTTTTTTATGACTTGCAACATCTGGTTAGTGTGCTGTTCACTACCCCTCAACCAACTTTGTGGGCAAATGTTTTCAAAAAATGTAGGAAGAAAAAGTTCTAAAGGACAAGAAAAGCTGACCAGATTTTATACTCATATTGTATATTTGGGAAGTCTTTTCCATTTTGGCACCCCCTAAAATTTGGCACCCTAGGCAACTACCTAGGTTGCTTAGGCCTAGAACCGGCCCTGCTCAGGGAGTTATTATGGAAGCAACTCCAGTTACCAATATTGATAAAAGATTATTACTGATATATAAACTTTATACTAACACCAACTTGAGAGTTAGATGTGGCCCCCAAGGAGAACTAATGGATTTGAGTAGTACAGCACAGGGAGCGCTCCACTACTCTTCCATTTCTATATAAACCCTGTTATACAACACCTTAACAAAAGTTAACTTTCATCCACTCAAACTGGCTAATTGTAATGGGCTGTGAGAATGACCTTGGGAGACAGGAGGAGGAGGAGCCGCAGCCTAGACAATGGTCAGACAAAAGATATCTCAGCCCACCAAAGGAATGGGATGTGATGGACTGGACTGGACTGGACTGGACTGGAATGGAATGGAATGGAGGAAGGGGGGTGAAAACGGTGCTCTCGTCTCCAGAGCAACGCTCTGGAGATAAGCGGAGAAAGCTGATGCATCCCTAAACATTCCAGAAGATAGTGAATAGCTGTGCCTGGGAACTAGTGGTCAGTCTGAGAAGATTCCTGTAAACAGGCGCTGGCTAATAAACCTTGCTGATTGAACCTGCATGGTCTCCAGGAGTTCTTTGGGCTAGGCCTGACATCAATCTTCTCAGACTGACTCCATCTCGCTTGCCGTGGAGTGAGTGAGAGTGAGTTTTGCATTGCTTCCAAGTTTTTGATTGATGTCAGGCCTAGCCCAAAGAACTCCTGGAGACCATGCAGGTTCAATCAGCAAGGTTTATTAGCCAGCGCCTGTTTACAGGAATCTTCTCAGACTGACCACTAGTTCCCAGGCACAGCTATTCACTATCTTCTGGAATGTTTAGGGATGCGCCAGCTTTCTCCGCTTATCTCCAGAGTGTTGCTCTGGAGACGAGAGCACCATTTTCACTCCCCTTCCTCCATTCCAGTCCATCACATCGGGGCATGGAAAGCATCTGAGAGGGGATCCTCTCTAGTTCTCTAGAAAGAAAAGGCAGGAGAGGGGAGAAGTGCTTTCAGACATGCAAAATTCTGTTATTGTAACCTTACAGTAAAGGTAGTGTTAGTACTCATAGTTTTCACTTCTTGTCTGGACTACCTGGAAGGGCTGACCCTAACAGACATATCCCAGTGTTTTTATTAGCTGATGAGATGACTATCCTTTCACTGTTGCCATAGGAATAAGAAAAGCTGTAAAATTTTCTTGTTCAATACCATGAAGATTTCAGATTGCTGGTAAACTATAAAGCAAAAACAAAAATTATGACCTTTGGTTAGAGACCTAGTTAACAACCACTCTATTAATGGCAACAAAACAGAACAATCAAGTGTTTTAATTATTTGCGGCTCTCCTTCCATTCATCTGGATGCCAAGCTCCACATCTGGCCCGTGTATCCCAGGTGGCTCAGAAGAATGCTATGGCTATTTTGTCTTTTTTATTTCTCTAAAGGTAAGCATTATATTCCAGCTGCTTTGAAACTGTTTGAGGCCAAAGTAATGGCACAGCTATTGTATGGCACACAATTGGGACCATACTCTAATTTAGCTCCAGCAGAGAGGGTGCAATCTACTTTTTAAAGAGCCATTATGCAGGTCCCTAGATGTGTGTCTAACACGTCTAAGATTAGAAGGCTTGAACGTGGATTGTCATCTTTAATTGTTGGCTGAAATAATATTTATCCCAACAGGACTGACTCCCCTGATAATCAAGGTTACCTTTTAATCTACATGGAAGGTATATATTATAAAAAAATTGGCTCTATATGGCTTCTGTTGTGAGACACGACACAGGATGGGGTATGACCAAGCAAAAGAAAGTTCTGAAGCAAAGAATTTTAGACCCAGCAAGATATTAGTATGGCACCAAGACAACATAAGTCTTGGGAGCTTGTCTTTGCTACCATACCAGCTGATTATCGTTAATCCCTTATAAATTACAGACATTGCAGAGCATTTCCTCTGGCCATGCTTGATGTACGTCCTTCAGCTGTCACTGATGGCAGGTCTCAAAATGATTTGGGTATCTCCTTCCATTCGTCTGAATACAGAGATCCACATCTGAGCCATGTCACCCAGATGGTGCAGAAGAATGCTGAGACTATTGGCCTATTATGAACACCTTTGCCTATGTGATTCTCAAGCTATAGAGGATGTGCAACCATACTACCGTACTATAATTTTTACAGGGATTTACAAGCTGGATTAAAAGATGATTGGCAAATCTCTTTTCCTAGTAGACTATAGGGCCACTATTACCAAAAGGTGGCCAGATATTGTCTATCAACTATGAGAACATGGCAGTGAAAACTCAAAACAAATTGAATTTATTAAAAACATCCTTCCTTCTCCTTCCCCCTTATCACTGTATTTATGAATTATGAGGGATTTTATGTCTATACACTGGTCTAAGGCCGTAGTAAAGCTACTTTGCTTTGATATTTCCAACTCACGTCCTAGTAGAGGGTGTTTTATTTGACAGATGGAAGGTATTCAATATCTTTCTTTATTATTATTTTGCCTTCTTCCTATTTGTCCATTGTCACCCTTTAAGATCAGAGAGGCAGGGCCTGTATCGCAGAAGGCAATCTGCAACCTCTGAATTCTTTTTTTTTTCCCTTTCTTTTTTTTAGCAGCTTCTTGGAACCTCTTCTGAGAGCCCCAACACATCTGAGCAATGCAATGATTGAAAATTATTAAGGCAGTTTCTCTACTGCACATGTGAAAATGAGCTAAGCTCCACGGGATCCACGAGGCGAGGGAGATCAAACCCAGCAAGATGGCAGATGGAGCATCACGAAGGAAGCCCTGTTTCTTTTCAACATGCACGCAACACCATCCTGGGTAAAAAAAGGCTGGAGTTTGCATCATGATACTCTGGCTATCATCTTGCTGATTTTGACCCCCCCACACACACACAGATGTTGCTGGCTGAGCACAGATAAAAGCAAGAAAAAGTTCAACCCCTTCTACAAAAAATATGACCCAGAAAAGAATGGGAAAATCCAGCCCCACCAACATGGGTGCAATGAATCCCAGTCATTTTGCATTACAGTTCAAAATACAAGCCAATCTTCGCAACAGCACTGTCATCCATTCATGCACTAAATGTTCGTTTAAGAGTCCTGATTTTTTCTTACATGCTGCGGGCATGCATATGTGAGTGTGCATGGATTTCAATGGGAAATCTTCTGATGTATAAATCCATCCTTTCTAAAAGCCTCTGTATTTGTCAAACTACGTTGGGTCCTACTTTTAAACTAAAATACAATATTACAGGATTCATTTCCTGTGTGCAGCACACTTTCTGCTGATGGGTTTCTCTTTTGATGTAGTTTCCTAGCTGATACAAACTTTAAATATAAAATGAAGATATGCAGATGAGCAGGTAAGAATTTCTTGTTGTCACTAGCTGACTTGATGGCTATAATGCTAATTGAATTTTTAGGTAAAAATGATGGGGAGAACCATACCCTTTCAACAATCCCTAGAATGGGACATGGAACATATCCAAGTACTGAACTTATTCCTGATATTAAGTTTACATTTCCATTGACTACTATCACTGGCTTGGAAGAACATGAATCTGATTTATTTTCCATGCTACAACATTAGCAAATTATCTTTGCTAATACTGATGTAGTTAAACACTTCAGAAACTTTTCATTGTCCCTTGAAAATAATCGTTATTATTTCTCAAAATCACATTGGAGCCATGATCCTGGGGGATGATGCAGCTGCTTTAAAGAGATGCAGACATTTTGTAACTTTCCCACACTTGGAAGCACATCTTTGGAGTCAGTATCAAAGCACTTCTGAATGCTATTACATGTAGGTACCTCTTAGAAGCAACCATGATGTCAGAACAAGCGGACAAATGATGTCACACTGCTCCTCCCTGCTCATGGTATTGCGCACATTGATATATTGTTTCCTTTGGTTATAGTCCTTACTAATAAGACCATTTAATGAAGAATGAAGTGGTACTTTTGTATCCCTGGATCCTGGAAAGATATTGGCATCCATTTTCAAATTCATCAAAAAACCCTCTTCTTCAAACTACCATCCCACCCAAGCTGTCTCCATTTTAAAACAAATTGTTAATTTGATTGTGGACACATCTGTAGATGGATTTAGACATTATTTCACTGTAACCTTATTTCCATTCCATCTTTTTTCCATCTTGGAACTCAACGCTATAAAAGTAACTAGCAAAGAAAAAAGATTGCCATTTTTAAACTGCAAACAATACAATGTTTTATGCATTCACCAAGACCTTATTTCAGAATGCCCAGGGATTGACACCACTTTAAATCAGAAAATAGTGCCTCTGTAAATCACGTGCAGAAGGAGATTAATTTATTCTATCTAATAAATGTGCAGAAACTCCAGAATGCACAAATCCTACCCCATCCTAATTCAGCAGAGGAAATAAAATGATGTTATTTTCAAAAATGAAGATAAATGAGGTCTGAGTCACTAGTAAGGGAAGAGCAAGCTATTTTATTGTATTAACAGCATAAACTTTGACTTTCTTCTCATTCTTCCTGGAAGAGAGTTGGGAGCCAAACATTTCTAGAGAATTATTTAACCTGAACCTGAAATTGGAAAGTGAAGAAGAGTAGCCAGTTGCATGGTTGCCAGAGAATGCTTGAGGTCCTCTGTCCACAACATGTTGTAGATCTTCCACAGGAAGACAACAGAAAGATAAGGACAGTGATGACTATTTTTTATGCTCACTGGTTCAGTTTTTGCTTCTCTCTGCAGTGAAAGGAGTGCATAATACATGAGTCAAGGATGGGCATGGCTTGAAGAAAAAGCAAAATAGATTCATAAAGAAAGAGAGAGACACGCAGACATATGCATCAGGGTTATATCTGCAACAATTAGGAGCAAGGATTTGCCTCGTGTGTTATGTAACATGCCCCTGAGAGAAACAAAATTGGCATCTAAAAACAAGCAGAGAGGGAAAGAGAGATTGCTTTACAACAATGGTGGACACCTGTCCCCATCAGTGCCCCCATCGGCAGCCCTGAAGCCCTCTAACATTGTGCTACGGACATTCATCAACAAGATGGTTTTTCGTCAAAGGTGACATTTTGGGAGGCATAAAGACACTTAAATCAAGTTGGAAATGATGGTGCAAGTTCTCTGCACCTTCTGCATAGGGTGAAACGCTATCCTCACCACTGAGAAACCCTTCTCCAAAGCCCCAAATCTTTGAAAACTAAGGGGAAACCATCAGGCCTCCTCCCTCCAGCAATCTCACTGAGTTTTGTCAGGCTTCACTCAGGCAAATACTGCAACTAAAAAGTTCACAAGAAGAGATTCCAGGATTAATCTTTTGATAAAGTAGCTTTATTGCAGATACTACAGAAGTTGTTAATAGTGAAGAAAATCCACAGATCCAAGGTTCAGATTTAAAGTCTGTTTTTTTCCCATGCATGCTTTGTCATGAGTTGAGAGGCACTAATTTTTCAACTAGAAGAGCTGTAGGTCCCTGTGCATTGTTACTGTGATGGACCTGTCTGGCCTCTAGCTGTTGCCCAATTTAATCCTTAGAGGTGGCCTCTTGCAGCTAATCAGCTTGTTAGGATCCTGAGTTGTAGACCATAACCCAGAAAATGTGTCCTACATGTGAAATTTCTTTGGGATTTTTCTCTAGCAAGAATCTCAAAATCGTCCTTGACATTATGCTGTTGATTCGACACTGTCATGGCAACCTAAATGGAAGTTCACCACATTTTACCTTCTGAAGAATGTTGATGAAATTACAGTAGAGAAATACCTATAGTTCTTTTTCAAAATTGTCCATTGTTTGGTTAAAAGGGAGCTTCCAAACTCACACAGAATATTATTTCAGATATTAAAGAGAGAGGAATGGAAAGCAGAACCTAAAATGAGAAATCCAAGCACATTCTCAGGAGAAAGTGGTCCAGCCTTCATGAGCCTTCAACTTTTGAAGGGGAGGCCTATCAGCAAAACAAATGATGGTTTGGCTGTTCTTCCCCCACTGAGGTCAGCCAATGTATTAAAAAAGAATTTCCATTTATATCAGTATATTTCCATTTTCAGCACTCATTTTAAGTTGAATTTAAATCTCCTAGTCAAAGTTAATGTCAGGCCATTATTTTACTCCTTTCCTTCTATTTTTCCTCATTAAATTAATACATGCATATGCCAAATACAAAATAATTTGTATCATGTACTGACATAAATATAGAAGGCAATATGCATCATAAGAAAAATTGGTATTTATTGGAAAGATGACTGTGATAAAGCAGTTAAGTGAAAATTACCTCATATAAAAGATACAGGACTTAATTAAGTTAGGGTTCACTGCTTGTCACTGTTTCCTGGAGGTGTTTCATTAAAAGCTCTTAAAACTAGTTATCTACATATTGCTAATATGAAGAAAATTAATCAAACACTAATCTAACTATTATAGCTATGCTCTGAAATTCAGTTATTACTCCTCATAGTTAAGCCTCTAGAAATGCTTCATGTACAATAATTTGACAGCATTTGAGCATATATGACTGTTGTTTATATTTAAAACAGTTCTTGGCACCCTCATCACTACATAAGGCCCAAATTCTTCTTTGGTTGCAGTTTTATTTTAGCCACACAGCAACATGGAACAGTTCCTAATGGTGACAAAATCCAATTTCGGTCATGTCTTCATGAAATAAACTAGCATGTGGTACACACTGCAAAAACATGAATCGAGCTAACAGGATCTATTTCTCTTGGCTGAACTGAAGCATGACGCTTTCTCATCTGCCTTTATGTGTAAAAAGCAGGGTTTTCACTGTACTAGCAAGCATTTCCATTAGAGTAGAGGGACATGATGCAAGCCCATCCCCCAAATCTCTAAGTGCATTGGCGCTGTTCAACACTTTTGTGTAAAGTGTCTATACTGAGCATTTAAGGGGGCTTAGAAGCAGGATAGAAAGAGTATGGACACTTCTGAATTTTAGTGTTGGAGAAGACTCCTGAGAATACCATGGATAGCCAAGAAATAAACAAATGGATCATCAAACGAATCAACCCAGAGTTCTCACTCAAGGCAAAAATGGTCAGGTTCAAATTGTCATACTCTGGACACATTATACAAACACACAGCTCTCTGGAGAAGTCTATAATGCAAAGCAAAGGTGGAAGGAAAGGAATAAAGAGGACTGCCAGCAGCAAGGTGGATAGAATCAGTTGCAGCAGTGTGTCAGAACTTGCATCAACCAACAATTGTTAATTTACAAAGTATAGCAGTCAATGGGAGTTTGTTTGATTTGCTTCTGCCAATTGTGACTGGGGAGGGGGGCTAGTAGTTAAGGGCTGTAATAGGAGTAGTAACGGGAGATGGTGAGGAGCTTAACCTTACATGGGCAATGAGGCCGGGCTGGATTGCAGGCAAGGTCAGTGGGGGCCTGATGGCCAGGAAAGAGCTATGTATCCGTGGGAGGAAGGGAAGAGGTCACCACCAGGTGAAGAGGAATTGAGGCGCCAGGGCAATTAGGGGAGGGGGGATAAATAGAGGGAAATTTTTCAAGGCTTTAGTTTTAGCAATGTTTTGTTCAAAGCTACATGTACCACAAAATAAAGGAGCATTTTCTGAACCAGGCCTGGTTGCATGAGAATTCTTCGGGATTGGGGCATGGACATTGTGGACTTGACACAGTGATGTGTTGGAAGATCTGAAGAACCAGATTGGGGACAGATTGTCCTGGAGAAAATCTATCTAGGTGGTGGCTAAGTGTTGACACTAACTTGGTGGCACATAATGAATTAATAAGTCAATCATAAAGGCATCCATTTTAGTAGCTTAGAAATGTCCAATATGGCCATCAAGCACCTGTGACTTTATTTCATTGAATCCTATTAAATGAGATTTATTCTGCCATTGCATTTGGTTGCCGGGTTTTGAGAAATTAGCAGGTGACTCAACATAAAATGTTGAGGGTAACTCCCACACTAGCCCTGACTCTGCAACAGAAGGGAATGGATGTTGATCTGTTGTGCCATAGTATAATCCACCTCCCCGGTCAAGTTTATAGCCCTGGAATTTCCTGGTAGTGTCCCAGGAAAGTCCTAACTATGTCCAACTCTGCTTAGCTGTTTTGAGGCCATAATGTATTTCATACCATACTTATCTTGAATTAGAACAAGAAATGGAAATGTGTAGTATGTCGAAGGTGGGGGTTGCATGCACATCCCTTTCCCTCCCAAAGTCAAGCAATGCTGTAGTCACCCAATACAGTGGTACCTCGGTTCACGAACTTAATTCGTTCTGCGACTCTGGTCACGACCCGAATTGGTCGCGACCCGAATCAAATTTTCCCATAAGGTTCAGTGTAAATACGGTTAATCCGCTCTGACCCCTCCGAATTTGGTCGCCAACCGATTTTTGATCACATCCCGAATCAAATTTCCCCATAAGGTTCAATGTAATTATGGTTAATCCGTTCTGAACCATATGTTGTTGTTTTTTAAAACCGCAAAAATATGACACAAAGTACAGCACGAAGAGAGAGAAAGCTAACCTTGCTCGACACGACTTCTGGCGTGGAGGACAGGAAGGCGGGTGGGGAGGTGGTTATTGCTTGGAGGGAGCGTCCCCCTCCCTACAGGAAGCCACGACCACGTGTCACGGGAGGGAAAATGGCTGCGGATCCTGTTCATCACCCAATCCAGCGTTCGCGAACGGAAGCAAAATTTTGCAAACGAAGCTGTTCGTGACCCAAATTGGTCATGAACAGAAGCGTTCGTGACCCGAGGTACCACTGTAGATCTAAGTTCCTTCATAGTGTAGGTTAAAGGGGCAGGGCTAAACCAATATTAGCAAACCAATATTAGCAAATATTATGGTGGGGCAATGCCCATAGCTACAACTTGGGGCAAACTGAAGAGAGAGTAAATTCTCTACTTCTTCTGAGATATTCAACTCTTTGGGGCAGGAAACTAACGTATGTAAAAGGTGTTCCCTTTATCAGTCTTTTAATATGTGCCCCTGCTGGGCTAATGGCATTGTTTTCAATTTGTATCTTTAAACGGTGAAAATAAATATGGATAGTAGTGGAGGAGCATAGAGGGAAGAACCATGCTGGGAAACAAAAGTGAGAAATTATGGCAGTTCTCCAGATGTTAAAAAACATACCATATGGATTACCTCCTGCATTAGTCGTAACTTCTGCATTTGTTTACCCTTCTTATTCCAATTAGGACTTAACTGGGACACCACAGGAAATTACAGAGCTATAAACTAGACCAGGGAGGTGGATTATACTCCAGTACAACAGATCAACATCCATTCCCTTCTGATCAGAATCAGAGCTAGTGTGGGAGTTACCTTCTACCTTTTAATGTCTGGAAAATTAGTCACACCATGCTAATTTCTCAAAATCCTGGGACCAAATGCAATGGCAGAATAGATCTCATTAAATGGGATTTAATGAAACAAAGTCACAGTTTTGCTTAGGAATTTTATGCCGGAAAGACTGTTTTCAACTTCAAGTTCACATCCTGGCTAATTTATATCTAAATGAGTTTTCTTCAAAACGAATAAGAATTTCATTTTAGCTTGAGGGGGAATGAATGAATGAATGAATGAATGAATGAATGAATGAATGAATGAATGAGTGAGTGAGTGAGTGAGTGAGTGAGTGAGTGAGTGAGTGTATGCATGACATTAAAATACAGTGGATAGATACTGGTAAAGAAGGGATTAGAGTTTTAAAAAGGATTTATATAAATCAGGATTAAAAAAACAGAGGTACATTTTCTCATGGCAAGTCTGATTTTGCCTGGAGAAAAATTCTGTTTTGATTTCACAATTTTCTTTGCCGAGTATCGAATGATAGTCATTGTAGCCTATGCAAGAATGAAGAATATCCTTAAGCTGATAAAGTCAAGAACCTATCAGTGTGAGTCTTTCTGAACAGCTTTCAGAAAAGTATTAATTAATTTATCCTAATCTGTTATACCTGTATACAAAAAGAGCTTTTACACGCTGAACTCACTGAATGCCTGCTGCTAACATCCTAGTGATTCCCTGGCATTATATCAAACAGTATTTCCTCTTCCTTGTGCAAATTTCCACCTCAGTATTAAAAATAATTTATATTGTGCTTTGGATCTGACTGAATCCTCTGCAAGACTGAAATACTTTGGAGAGAACCTGTATTAAGCTGAAGCAGAAATCAGTGCAAACCAATCAGAACTAAATTAGAACTTTTCAAAGCTTTGGTGGAGCCAATGAAAGAGACATCGTTTGTATCTCACATACTTTTAAAATTTCTTATTTATCCAACCAATCCTCATTCATTTTCAATTAGTCATTGTTTCGACTTAACAAACCTTTTCTTCCACCCCTTCCATTCAAATCCTGATTCTCCTATTTCCATTTCCTTTAAGTCTTATATATCTTGTTAGAACTTAGATTAAGAGGCAACATCAGCCCCCAATGATGCACCACGACCACCAGATGTCCTTCTGATGTTTCCTACCTGGGTAGATAGCAATTCTGGGTGCTGTGAGACATTGTGGGAAAGCAGGAGACAAAGTGTTTGGTTTAACTGAGAAGAGGTAACGCAGACCAGATATGAGACATGGGGAAAAAGAGCATAATTCACTCACTATAAGCGAGCCTAGCAATTTATTTTAACACTTTTCGAGATTCTGTGTTTATCCCACACTAGCTTTAAAGAGATCTCCCTGCTTCGTTCTTGCTTCTTTGGATTTTACATGAGGCTTGAAGATAGATGAGGAAAGAAAGACTGATTTCTGGATTTCCTATGAAAGAAACAGGGAGGTACAACACATCCAATTTACCCTGGATTCAATTCAGCTCAACCTGTTCTCCAAACAAGATTCGAACCATATAGCTTTAGCTGTAATCAGAAAATCAACATAGTCTCTCTTTTTTCTCAATCTGAAGAGGATTTTCTTAACTCAGTTTGCATCATGGTTGGCCAGAAGCATAACTCATCATCTTTATACAAAGAGACCTTCTTCCCCCAACTATCAAGTTTCTTTTTCCATATTACAACTGAAAATTCATTCTCAATGAATCCTAAACAGCTATTCAGAGGCAGTAATTAGTTGACTAAGCACCTGGATTTCAATGACTTCAAATGGTTGCCACCATCTTGCCTTTTTGGATCCCCTTGGATGCCCCTATGTGTGAGTGCCCTTCTGCACTTCAAAGGACTCTTTCCCCCTTGAATCCAAAGCGCTACTCAGCCCTTGTTGCTGCACACTTTCTATTCATGTGGCAGGCTTCACCGTCATCGAGGCACCCCCCCCCCCCATAGGTGAAGGATGGAGAAGAAGATAAACGCTTTCCTCATGCGCAGCTGAAGAATTTGAAATGGGCTGCACTTAAACCCCATTCATCTTAGTGAGGTACGGCTTCTGAAATTGACAGCTGAAAAGTTAACACAGTATTTTAAGGGTGGACTTTTGGTTTCCTGTGCAGGATTCTGTTGTCAAGGTAACACCAACATACTTTACAGAATTGCTTTGGATGCCAATAAAAACAAATGTATAGCCATTCCTGTTATGTGCTACACAGCACAGGCTTTGATCACAGGAAAATTGTCTCCAGGGTTCATAAATAAAACATTTGCAATCAAAAGGGTCCATGCTGCTGCGCAACCTGCGGCCGTGTCGTCATGGATACGTTGACTTCGAGCTTGCCATCACTTTACATTTGAGACAGCTTCTCCAAACGGTCCTAGAGAATGAGAACATTAAACCCCCAAAAAAGGTTCGGTTCCATATCATCCTGATCACATGTAATGCTTTGAATGCTTTCCTAATCCTTCTTCTCACAAAAGGCCTGTAAGGTCTACCACGATCAACTATAGAAGTAGGCATGTGCCATTATGTGTGGCATGGCATCATCTTGCAAATGAAGCACATGATGTCATTTGCATTTACTAAATTTGTGGCACTTGCCCAATGACACCATGGGGCCAAGGACCTCTTTGTGGCTTGAAGTGATGATGACCATCAGGCAGAGAGAAGGGAGAAAGTTCAGCCATAGCTTCTTGGCTAGATTGAATGCTTAACTCTAATTCCTATGTTCAAGAGCTCTATTAATACTACATTGGCTCTATTGATACATTGTTAGATTAAAACTTTTCCCAGCCTGGTTCCCTTCAGGTGGCTTGGAAAGTCTTGGAAAGATGGCAGACCACTGAAGGTCACCAAATTTGGCAGGCTGCTGATCACAAACTCGACTGCATTTCAACAAGCAGTGCTGAGATGAGAGAGACTGAAAGGGGGGAGGGGGGTCAGGGAGGCAGAAAGAGAGAAAAGTACAATTTAAGGAATTGAAACAGTTGAAATCTTGTTGCAAGGAAAGTTGGAGAGCACCCAGCATGTCAACAGTGCTGAAACAATGAAGGAAAACTAGGCAGTTACAGAGTAAAAGTTGACATGCTGATTTTTCATAACCACTGTTGGTCAGTGGATTCAGAAGCTACCCCAAAGAGAGAAGGGGACAGCCAGAAAGTGATATATGAATTTTCAGTGGCACTACTGCATGGCCTTCAGTTAATGCAGAACTTAAAACTAGTTTCTGGAAGTGGTCCACAGACGGTCACCTTTCGCAAGACTTTACCAAAGCCATTTGCAAAACTCCTATCTTGGCTGTCTGCCATTTTTTCTCAAAAGAGGTAAAATAAAGCAACTTATTTTCAGCCCAGGACTGCACCATCATAAATGGTTAAAATAATCCACAACTAAAGCATTATTCAAAACTCTTTGTCTTTACTTTTCAGCCATTATTATTCCCTACATGTTTGAATACCACTGATGTAAAACAATGCATGTTTTAATTGTTCTGGCTTTTGCCAAAGAGTGCAAAACCTTGTGAAGGAGAAGGAGAAGGAGAGGGAGAGGGAGAGGGAGAGGGAGAGGGAGAGGGAGAGGGAGAGGGAGAAGGAGAAGGAGAAGGAGAAGGAGAAGGAGAAGGAGAAGGAGAAGGAGAAGGAGAAGGAGAAGGAGAAGGAGAAGGAGAAGGAGAACAACAACAACAACAACAACAGGATTAATTTTGTAGGTTGCATGAGTTTAAAAAAAAATGGACAATGTAGGCACTTGTATTTGGTATTCAGGGCATTAGTATTTTATAACATGCACTATGTTGCTGGACTTAAAATTTAATAGCATTTATCAGTCATTCTGCTTTTGAAAGCAATAGATTCTCAATTAGAAGTATTAAAAGGACGCCATACTTGGATTCATATGTACTTTGAGATAGAAATATTGAATGTGGATGCTGAAAATTTCTTATCTCAAGATCCCCAAAGTTCTGAAAATCATCTAAATGTATGCTTGTTGTCTGTTTTGTTCTTTCTTGTTCTTTTTTTTAACTTTCAGTGTTTTGTTAGTACACGTTTCTCTAAATTGTTAGAATGATGCATAATTTGCCTGTGCAATTCTTATTAAGAGGACAGTGCTCAGATACAATGCAGGAAGTGGCAAAATGTTGTGCAAAAACATGCATAAAACAACTATATTCCATAAGTTTTGTAAATATCATACTGTTCTTTAGTTTTCCTGTGCTTTCTGCACCAATCAATCATGATCAAGAAATTACTTACTTAGGTAGCAAGGGGATTTTTAATTGGGGGCAGGGGGTGACTTTTTCTTTGAGCCTAAAGGTGGGATGCAAATTACAAAAATGGATTTATAAATGTCATACAAAGTGAACTTTGGCTGAGCTATTCTGCATTATGGTGGCTATGCAGTCCGAACAGGGCAAATGAAAAAGTAAAGGAAGACAGCAGCGTCCCCAAGCAAATCCCAAGTGTAGAAATAGGAAGATTCAAGTTAAGTTCAACTCATGATCAGCCCAGATCAAATAGATGGGCAGACAGATGTTTGGGTATGGTGCAGGAATGATGATGGAAAGAAAGACAGAGAGAGAGAGAGAGAGAGAGAGAGAGAAAGAGAAAGAGAAAGAGAAAGAGAAAGAGAAAGAGAGAGAGAGAGATTCCACAAATGTAAATATGCCATGCAATCACCAAATGAAACTCTTTGGAAAACAGAAAGACAAAAAAATAGGAAGAGGTTCGTAGAATGGAGTATTGCAGAAGAGGGCACAGAGGTCTGACTGAAAGAACACTAAGCATGTTCCTGTGCTCAGGGCCCTACTTATACAGCAAAATGTCATTTTTTTAAGAATTCACCTATTAATATGAGAATTATCACACTCTATGACTGTTGGCTCCCAGTGCAATATTTTTAACCTGATCTCTGCTTTCTCCTCCTTTACTAGATAATCACCGGCCACCCATTCGCCCTGCATCCATCATTACTGAATAGAAACAATGATCACTGTTACTGAACAGAAACTATTACTGAACAGAAATAGACTTACGTCCTTCAAATACCTTTCTTCTTACTCTATATCCCACTGCTTTACTGCCACCCCATTCCCCATCATTTCACATGGCATACGGCTCTCCCACATCTGTTACACAATTTTATTCCTTTAATTTTGCACTTAGCTCAGCACAATTATTTCCGACTACATATGCTACAGCTTTCTTGTTTATAAGAAATATTAATAGAATCGATCTCACAAAGAATGTACACTGCAAATAGTCAACAACACACACATTGAGTATTACCAGCCTAGGAACTTGGAAATCCTGCAGAATCCTTAAATCTTTCCAAACAGGCAACAGGAGGATAAAATTAAGACAATGGTTTACTGCTGACATTGCTCAAAGGAGATTTTTCAATGATCTCTCACCACAAAAAGTCTTCAAGGCTAACACATTTATTGCTATAAATAGCAATAAGCTTCCATGAACAATCATCTGCTTCACATGATGGGCAAGAACATCTACAGTGAGGGGGAAGGGGTCAAAAAAGTCCAAATGGCAACTGCAACCATTAATTGAAGCTCCACCCATTTTTATGATGCATGTAAAAAGGGGGCAGGGCTTTGATTACATTGTTGTAGCTGCCATTTTGCTTTTTGCTTTTTTTTTTTTAACCCCTGCCCTGTGCACAGGGAATTTTCCTGAGGTGGGAAGGAGAGGAAGAAAAAAAGAAGAACAAAAAGAGAGATCAGAAGGAAAGGAAATGTAAAAACGTGCTGACATGGATACTGTTATGCCCTTTTAAGTGGGAAGCAGGGTGCAAATGTGTTAAATAAATAAATTTCATTTTGCATGCAAAAAGAAAGAGCAAAGCAAAAAAATACAAGCCCCCCCATCCCCTTGCAACAGCCTTATACCACTATAAGTATATATATGCCAATCCTGTTGAACAGCAAAATCATTAACATTTAAATCACATTGCCTGACCTTAGGGAGAAATGGGTGAAAATAAATTTATAAACAAATATATGCAGGCTAAATTTCCAAACTGTTCTCAACACAAGGCTCCTGGTAGTGAAATGCTCCTACAGACAGTGACAACAAAGGAGTTGTTGGATGTGATGTTGGCCTTCTTGCACTGGCGGAATTATTAATATGTGTAAGAAAACGAAGGATCCTGCTGGTAAACAAGGACATTTAGAATTGTTGCCTGAAAGGTAAGGGCAACCAATGCTGGTAATATGGATGTTTGAGAAGTACATACAATCCTCTTCACCTCAGTCATCTTCATAATAGTGCGGCCAATTCAAGGGGCCAAACAACCATTTTTCCTACTAACACAGCACAGCAACTGTTCCACACCTCCATGTGAACATTCTCTCCAGAAACCATGTTAAACAAGGGTTTCTATTAATCTTCTCCAATTCTGTTGTCCAGCAGAGATAGCATAACCATCTATCTCGTTCCTAAGTGCATCAAAGTGACTCCAGGTCATTGAGGGTCATTTCATGCCAAAGCAAACCAAAATGGTGGTGTTTGATATAAATCACTGGCGGTTTAAACTGATGTCTTTTGAAGTCATCTCATATTCCCCCCAAACATAAAAGCCCACTGCTGCCTTCTTTTTCTGGGAGGGCAGAAGGCCACAACACTTGCCACTCTACTCAATGGGTGTTTGTGTGTTACAACCAACAGACCATGAAGGAGGATTTGTCTGACATTTATGGGACAGCTGCCTCCTCCCTCTCCCACACAGGCTTGTCATCCAATTAAGCATGCGTGTGTGTGTGTGTTTGTGTGTATATATATATAACAGCTGTAGTAGTCATTACAAAGATTTACCCATTCTCCCTATCCTGGAAGAGGACTGTAATGTGGGGATTTAATTGCCCAGGAATTCCCCCGAGAGATGTTACAAGCGTATCCAGACATCACTAAGGCGTAAGCAATCAAATCTCTGGCACACGCCCATTCATCTTAGCTTACCAGGGTTAGTGGTGTCAGGAATGGAAGTTCAATGGCTTAAATAAATAAAAGGATGTCTTTCCAATGAAGCGTGAAAGAGCAGTGGCTGGGTGACATCTTGATTAAGGTATCTCCCTTTCAAGGTTTTCTTAGAAGCCACTCCTTATAGGACAAGATCTTTTGAGTGAAAACAGACCAGAAACACATTTGTCGGCTCATTCAGGATCTTGGTACCGCTTGAGTCAGCCTCTGTCCAGCAGCTCATTCATGGGGAAGAAGCAGAAGACCCTTGTGCTAAAATTGTTCTTTCCCATCCATCAGTTATGCTGATGAAATAAATCTTAAAATGAGTCAGATACCCGTTTGCCCCTTTCTCTTATTCTCCCAGTAGAAGAACTGCTTTAATATGATGCAACACACATGTGCAAAAACACAGTAACTTAATCATCATGAGACATTTTTAATTATCTCATTTATAGAGAAACCATTCTAAGCCCTATAGGCCACTATTTGAAAGGGGATCCATTGGGTTGGTAGAAAGGGTTTGATGGGAGCCAAGCTTTAAGCAAAGGCCCTAAAGAAGTCTTGGGAAAATCTGAAGGAATGGGATGGAGCTAGTTTTAGACCAGTGTTTCTCAATTTCAGCCACTTTAAGATGTGTGGACCTCAATTCAGATATGGCTGGGGAATTCTGGGAGTTGACGTCCATGCATCTTAAAGTGGCTGAGGTTGAGAAACACTGTTTTCGGCCTGCAAGATCCAAAACCCTTTTATGCTACCCAAAAGTGGCAGATGATACCACCTAGCCAATCTTGGATGTTCTCGGAAGCTAAGCAGGGTCAGACCTGGTTAATACTTGGATAGGGACACCCAGAAATGTGACTAGATTGGAAAGTTGAAACAACATCATGGAAGAAGATAGTGGTAAGGCACTTTTGTATTGCTTGCAAGAAAATGACATGATTCTCTTCCTAAAGAATTGACTTAAGGGAATTCTTACCTTTACATAGGAATCATGGGGGGCAATATAGGAAAAACAAGTCAGCTTGGGCAAAAATAAAGCTGTACTAATCTCTCGTGCATACATACCTGCTCCCCTGTACGTGCCAATCAATCACTTCACCATCCCTAAAACCCACCCATATGTAAAACAAGGGCTGTATCAATAATGCTACCATGCTTAATCCTAGCACTCTTATACTGAAGAGCCTGGAGGTGTTTATTTGATATATATCCTGCTTTTATTTCTACAACTCAAAGTGGCATATAGAATGCTCCCACCTCCTATCTTCCCCACAACAACAATCTTATGAGGTGGGTTGGGCTGAGAGAGAAGACTATCCAAAGTCACCCAGCCGGCTTTCATGCCTAAGGGAGGACTAGAACTTACATACTCCCAATTTCCAGTCCAGCCCCTTTAACTATTACACCAACTGGCTTCTAAGATGCCAAGTAAATGAGGTAGATGACAGTTGACTGATGTGTTGGGGGTTGTGGACCACACATTTGAGAGAGGTCTCAAGGTCACAAAGGCAGGAAGAGTTTTCCCAGGTTGGTGAAGGGTTTACACTACACATTTTTTTCTGGTCCCTAAGAGTCATAAACAGGAGGTTCTAGGCCAGTGATGGTGAACCTTTTGGGCTTGGCATGTCAAAAATTTGGAAAATGCCTAACTTGACTCTGCTGGTGTGTCACACACCCACACGTGCACACAGACACACACACACACCCTGAACAAAAGGGAAACAATTCTTTACATATTCATTTACTTTTTAAAAAATCAGTCCAATCATGTGTGGTGCTATGCATTATATCAAGAAACAGCAAATAATTACAAAAATGAAATATGAGTAAACCAAATTCAATTTCTTTGGTAACTCAAACAGGAAGAATAGTTGTTGCCAGGTGTTGGTGAATGCTGGCATATCACCCAAAATGTTGTGGCGTGTCACCTTTGACATGCGTGTTATATGTTCACCATCACTGCTCCAGGTAGTTGTTTTATAAATGTATGTTAACTTTGTCTTACATTTATTTTGTTTAATGTCTTATAAGATATACAGTATATATCACAAAGCATTTTGCTTGTACTGGTCTGCCACTGTAATAAATTGAATTGAAGGGCCGTATGTGTGTCTCAAAAAGTCAAGATGACAGCATCAGAAGCTAAGACCAATTGAAACTTTTTAAAGTATGACTACCAAATTGGAATTGTTCCATGCATGATGATGCCACTGAGTCAGTCAGTTGAAACAGTATAAAAATCTTCGTAAACAACCATAAACTCAATGAAATGCAGACATAGTTTTGCATGTGTTCTCTTGAGTGCTTATAACTACTTAAAGATGCAAGTCATACCTAGCACAAACAATGTTCATATATCATGGCAAGCTGTAATGCGATTTGTGTGATTTTGATTAGAACAAGATATGATCTCAACATTGATGGTTTGTAAACTATAGTTTATAACTTGGCCTAATGTGCAAAATCCAGCCAATTATAGGTTATGCAACAGCATAGAATTAAATAAATCAAAGTTCATCACTTTGGGGTTATGTTTAATGATAAAGAAGGATGGAAATTATATCAACAAAATAAACAATTTATTTTCAGATTTCCCTGCATATATTGAGTTCCTTTCTCATATTAAAAAAACACTTTATTTTGAGGTACAAATGCCGGAATGAACCTGCTAATGACTTTTATGCCCAAAACAAGAGATTTTGCAATAGTAAATCCAGTGATGCCTGTCCTTTTTAGGTATATAATATATTATTCTTACTAGAAGTTCCTACTTCCCAGAGATTACAAGAAGAAAATCATGTAGCTTAGACTCTTGAACACATTCTGTATCCTATTCTGCATGTCTGAAGCATCATAATTCATCTCACAATCTGTCTTGAGTTTAAACAAAGCTACAGATCTTGGCTGCAAAAATCTCTTTGCAGTCCAGATTCAATAGCCCTAAGTTTGAAATTATTTATTAGTGACAGGGTGAATTGGAGAATGACTTCAGTAACTTTCTTCTTCCACTCTTGAACAACTTCTGCATCATTTCTTTCCATACAACTAAGTTGCTTTCAATTATCACATTAGTGCTACACTCAAGTTCTAAATCATGGCTGGCTGGGAATTCTGGGAGTTGAAGTCCACTCATCTTAAAGTGGCCAAGTTTGGACAACACTGTTCTAAATAGTGAATGCTTTCACTAGATTCCCCCAAATGCTGGTTTTGCATTGGAGGCTGATGCAAGCTTTTGGAAACCAAGGAGAGAACACTACCTTCTCAGGCAGAAATACTGCAGCTCTTAAACCTAGTTTCTTTCTAGGGACTCTTGCACTCAAAAGATTAAGTTCAAACATAGTATTAAGCCATGAAGTCATTTGTTGAGCCTCAGCTTACTCTGGGGTATGACTTGGCTGTTGTATTTTGTAAACCATGGTTTATGACTTAACATGTTGTGCAAACTCAACCACCCAATTGTGATTTATTTAATAAAACACAGTGAAACAAACCATAGTTAAGCATTTTAGCTATACGTCTCACTAAAAATAGAAAATATTAAATTTGTGAACGTGTTCAGGAGCCAGATGTTGGGAGACATATAGAATAATAGCTTTTAAAACTTCTCACATTGGCATAATTTTCCATACCTCACATGCAGAATCCAGCCATCTGCCGGCAACTGTCCCTCAGTTACGTTCTGAGGTAAGAAATCTGGATATGCTTTCCTTAGGACATAAATTTTAAGAAACAAAGGTAGATTTTGTGGACATGTGTCGGGTAGGTACGCAAGTGACAAAGGCTTTCTTATATTCAAAGAAGGGGAAAGCACTCCAGATAAACTTTGGCAAGAAAGCAAGCAAGTTAATAATTCACAACCCACCTTAACTCTTTCTCAGAAAGAAGCTGAGATCACTTTGTCACAAATACAGAGACGTGCACACTGGTGCTAATACAGTATTCCATTTGGCTCTCAAACACTCAGGCCATGCTATTAAGGGCTAGTGACTGAGCACTTTACACAAGCATTGGTTAAAATCACACACTATTACAGGAATCCGTTATACACATTTCAGTCAATGAAAGTTTGGGTGGATAGCTCAGGACAAGTGCCAGATTATATCATCACCAAAAACTGATTTTGTTTCAGAACCATGCAACCTGGCTTTTTCAGACTGGACCTGTTCCATAGTCTCAGTCTTATATTCTAGCTATTGATTAAGATTTCAGAGATGTTTAAGAAGGTCTTACATTTTCTACTCTCTTTAGATTAGGGAAATTATGTTAGATCTATGCATCAAACATGAAACATGTTAAGAAGGGACATGTTTTGTAATGCTTCCAAATGCAATATCGGATGGTAACATTGCTCAGCAACCACATGTTTTCTTACTTGTAAGTTATTACGGTCCCCTTCCCCTTACTCATCCACTTCAGATATGTTGAATTCAACCCATTGTTCTAAGCATGACAAAATCAAGAAACAATCCGTTGAATACTTGGTAGATCTATCTTGTCTCTAACCACTCTGTCTTATGCAAAACAATGGTTTTATTTGACACAAAAAAAGCTACTCAATTTTTTTTCCTTGGAAGCAAAAAGAATTCATCTATTATTACTAATATTTCTTTCCAAAGGCATATATGTTCTAGTCATACTCTCAATTCATCTGAGGTGATAATAGCTCCAGTGTGCTCTATATTTTCTTTAATTAACAAAATTACATACCAAGCTTTTGTAAGAGACATGTGAGGAATCTTTAACAGCCATGCGAGAGCTCTGAACACAACATTTTGACAACGGCCAACAAGAAAAATAATCTTCATTTTTTTTTAAAAAAAATCACACGTGTTTCCTGAGGCTTTTAATTTAATTAGCGTCCACTCTAGCACAAAAGTAAGGAAAGAGGGTGCTTAAAGTTTGTGTCAACTTGAGATGGAGTGTTACTTAAAGGCAGTAAGCCTTACTGGTTCCAAGCACACTTCTACATGACATAATACTGTTGAAACCAGTTCACAGACAAACGTCTTGTCTTCACCTCTGTCAGCTTTGAAATGCTGGGAATAGTCACAGCACAGCATGAGCCAATCAGTTTTCATTCCACCTGACCAATAAGAGTGTTTAAAACACATCACTCAACTATTCCCTTTAAGTACAGTAGTGCCTGGCAGAACAAAAATCCCTTCTCAGTTCACAGAAAAGAATTGGCAAATAAATTCCGATTGCCATCCTGGCCATTTGTTAATAGATAGATGATAGATAGACAGACAGACTGACAGACATATATGAACTATATGGTTGCAAGTTGTATTGTAGAGCCTCTATGTAAGTTGCGGTAAAAAGAACGCTTGCTTTCTTGAGTCTGGTGGATGACAGAAGAGTAATGACTGTTTATATAGACTGGGAGAAGGCAGCCAAGCAGGGTTTTGTTTGTTTGTTTATTTGTTTTTTTAAGGAATTACAGAACCGATGAATAACTGGCAAGAAGAATTAAGGTAAGGATCATTGATAAGACTGTGCCTGTCTTCTTCTCCTACTCTCATTAGGTTGCAATGGGTGCTAAGCATGATTCTCGCACACCAGGAAGCATGGAGAAGCAAGAGCAAAACCAGTAGAAAAACAGACCACCCACAGGCCCCAATACCATGGGGCAGAAATGTCCAGCTTTGTTTTGGCTTCCAATAAACTGGAACCAGGAAAAATGTTCTGAAATGAGTCCAAATCATGGCAATGGGAGGGTTCGCAGCTGAATTTAGGGTATTATAAAGGGTATGTGGGAAGGACCCTAGGTATCCCTCTCATTTCTGAGTCAGGGTCATGATTTCTGACTCCTGAGAATTAGCCAACATTCCAGCACAAAGAAGGAAAAGGAAGAGGGGCCACAAATGGGCCTGGAAGATGGGCAGTGCCAACCACAGAGGTGTGAACCTAGACTCAAGTCCTGAGACTGACTACAGGCTGTCAACCAAGAACACTGAGCTAATCTGGGACAGATTCAGCTGAGCAACTATTCCCTTTTAGACTAGAGACCTCCCATTCCCCACCATCTATGTAACAGCAAAGAATCAAAATGAAAGTGATTGAAAAGAAATGCTAAACCCTGGGCAGGAGAAATATCTCTTCAAGATTGAGGAAAAAGTTAAAACTTGGACTGGTAATCCAAGAGGCATTCAGAAAGAAACTATGATGAACATCAGATCTAGTTAATGATCTTGCAACTCCAATTGCTACAGACCTAAATTACCTACAACAGTAATCCCATGATCAGAGAGAAATCAGGGATTAAGACTTACTTTCCCTGATTTTCATAGATGCTGTACTTTCCTTTAAACAAATTCCCTACATAAAAGGAAGTTATGAAATTCTTTGTTACAAGGTTGCATTGGTTTCATTACCAACATATCTGTCATTTCTATGCAGATACAAATTTATCAGTGTATATTTTTGTCCAAGTCTGGATCCCCTGCTAGTAAGTAGAAAATCTTAATATCTGTTGTACTCTCTTCCTAGCAGTAAAAAAAAAAAAAAAAAATTCATAAACCTCAGAGGAGAAATCATCCTCAGTTAAATATTTGCAAAGCTTTTCAAGATACTCTGATTAACACAGATACTGTGTGCATACAGCATTATTAAAAACGAATCTTTAAACCACAGCACATAATCACATGTCCACTGTCTTTCACGTACTAAATTCCCTTGTTATAATACACTGGGTACAACAGATTAAAATGTAAGACTTTTTAAAAAGTTTTGTACTAATTAACCATGTAATGAGCATGCAGATTTTTTTTAACAATGCTAATTATTTGATTTAGATGGTCCACCATAAGTACTGGAAGAAATAAATTAGATATACACATTTAGCCTGATAGTGTCACCCTAAGAAAAGTTCACACAACAAACATATAAAGCACAGGAGGTTTGGGATTCTGGCTGCAAATCTACTCCTTAGGCACATGAATTGGATCACTCTTAAAATCCTACATTTATAAAGACAGATCTGGGTTTCCAAAAAAGATGAGGTCTCTTAAATTAAGGTTGCGTGAGGAATTGCCAACATTGCTGTCATTAATGTTTATTCAGGTATAAATAGCCAGAGGCATTCACTAGATCTGATGCTTCTCAACAAAATGACAAAAGCAGCAAAATGCTATCACAAAATGCAACTCCACGCACGTTTGTCCATGCCTGCAACATCATGACAACATGACGTACATACAAAAGGATGGAACTGGTGTTGCAACAGCACAACAGTGCTTTTGTCATCCAGTATATCAAAAAGAGTCTCCCTGTAGCTGTAGCATGATAGTCCATTCACAAAGCCCCTTGAAAGGAGCTTTTCAGAAGGAGAAGCAAGTGGATGAGTAAAACATTATTAACTTCTAGGACTAAGAAGTCAATGACCTACTCAATCCAAAACTGACCTTTTGCTTATTGGCTATCTAAACAACTGTGAAAGGGGCCGTCCCAGAACAAAGGCCTTTTTGTACTGCCACTGCTATTATAGCCTTCAAAACAATGCTGCCTCAAAAGGATGAATGAATTACCAGCCCCTTGTCAAAACACACACACACACACACACACACACAAGAAGAAGAGCAAATAAAGAGACGTGGTACTAAATTCCAGCTGCAGATTGAAACAAGGGCCTCTTCAGGTGAAGGGCCAACTCAATCTCTGCCTATCTTTGCTACCAGAAATATTCTTTAATAAATCCCTAGAATAATTGGTTAAAGAATTCTCAGCTTTCAAATGACTACTGAAAGTGTAGAATCAACAGTCCCAATGGATGGCTCAGCTTTCTTTACAGAAGCGCAGATGAGGAGGTGAAATTGGAAGGATAACTTAAGAAGAGAGACAAAGCAGGAAATGAATCAGCTGGACTAAGCAGGGGACTGAGGAAGATGAATCGGACATCTTCCATCTGCGGAACCTCCTAAAAAGAGAAACTAACTCACAGGAAGGGGGCCTGTTACAAAGGAATTTACATGTGGAGGCAAGAAAATGGTTCATCATGAACATGAATGTTTATGATTGGGACAAAGAACTCCAAGAAATCTTAGGACTGTTTGTCTTCCTAATAATTTATAAACTGAGCTTAAGAGGGAAGGCATTTGTGAATAATCAAAGTCTCCATACAAATAACTTTTCAAAGTACTAGAGTTATTTTCCCTAATATATACAAGGACATGTCACTTCTTTGAAAGCATGGTGCCTTCCTCTTTCTGCAAACATAATGACATAAACTCGAGAGAATGTTTATTCTTCTCATTATCCATTCAAGGACATATATTGAAATGTGAAAAAAAAGCAAGTGCTCTTGGTATAAATTCAAGGCTATTTAATGCCGAAAACCAATTTGACCCTCAATTATCAATCTGATTCAAAACGTATTGTCCCTTCCCATCACCAACAGGAGAGTATCTTCCACCATAGCATTCTAAATATTGAAAAATCAAGGTTTACAACTGAATATGCCGTAGAAAGGATTTTTGATTGTTTATAGATCTTTACATAGGAATCTCATCATTGATTGGAACCCAGTTTCAAGTACAAACAAATCTCAGAACTGGCTATTCTTTGTTTACGTCTTTTGTTCCCCAAAAAGGAAAGGAAGAATTGCTCAAACCAAAATGGAAGAAATATTGCACTTCCCTTGTTAATCCATACGAGATCCATTTCTTTGTAAAGTGATTTCTTTCTTTCCAATCTCACCTTGTTTTTCAAGCTTCTTGTAAATGTTGAAGCACTAATGAAAGACATATAAAATTGTATGCCACATTGATTCTTGCATCCCTCTTTTGTTGTTAATTTTCACAATCACAGATTCTACTGCGGACGCTCACTTTTCCATCATGACTAAAATAACCAGGCCTGTGCTTAACTGAAACAATTAAGCTTCAATCCTTTAGGCAAAAGTAACTTGAAATATAGAAGTTCAGCACTGGCCTTCTGACCAAGCTAGTTTTATGAAGAGATTTAATCTCTGATCTGAAAACGTTTCCTATTTCTATTATCTGTGCAAAGGATAAGGAGAATGTAGGATGTGAAATGGCAAGGAAAACTGCATTCTAACATGTAAGCCCGCCATATGCACAATTGTTTAATATTCAATAGTAAAATTAGCAAAACATTTCACAGATGTTACCGCCTGGGAGTAAAGGTACCTTCTTTTCTGAAGCTTTGAAAAATATTTCTCTGCTGTGAAATATCTGACACTTATTTCAGTCTAAATAACAGCACTGCAAAATGAAGATGAGGAAAATCCAGCCAGCCTTCTTTTTCAAATATTATCACGGTACACCTTACCCAGTCAGTCCTATTTATTTATGGTTTTATCCTCAAGAAACGATTACATCTTTTTAGAGAATAAAAAACAAGTTACAGCCTGATTCCTATTTAGATAGGAGAGTAATGGGAAGCTCCATATAAGCATCCAAGTTCCTTCAAGATGAAATGAAAGAAGCCCAAGCAAATAAATATTTCCTTCTGTGAAGGCCATGAAAAACCTGCCAACAGTCATGGCTCATTAGCAGTTTTGCATCTGGTACATGCAAGGTTCGATTCTCATTCTATCTCTGTTTTTGAGTAGCACAGGTTAGACTTATGAAATCCAAGTGAAGACCAGTCTACTGGAGACCATGATAGTAACCAAAGCAAGTTCATTCTGAAGTCCAATATCACTTCTCATATGTCTGCCAGTTGAAGCATGCTTCAGGACAGAGTCGCTCCACAAATACATCACAGATTACCTTTAGTAACAAATCAGCTGAAAATTAGATGTGTGTGGTATCTAGTTTCTAAACCAAAGGGAAAAATTCAAGATTGGGATTAGGGAATGAATGGGTTACCCGTACACCTACAGCACCCCAATGAAAATGCAGTTACTAGCTGGGCAGCAAAGCTTCCATTAATATCATGGAAAGCTTCCTTTCTAATGTCAAGAATGATTTTATGGCATGAAGAAAGCTTTCATCAAAATTATAGGTAACTAAGCCCACATTCCTGTGCGTCACATTCTCAACTCCCATACCAGTTTACCTTCCACTTGAAAACAACATAGGAAATGCAATCAAGTAATCCGTGTCACATCACACAAGAACAGCACTAATTATAAGGATGCAATCCTACAACAGTAACACATACACAACTATAATGGCTTTCATTTGCCAACAATGTCTTCATTCTCCAAAACAGATGTTGAGCATTCCCCAACTGCTTTCGATGTAAACCTGGAGTTAGCTTCTTTTGCAAAAACTGACCAGAAGAAGACAAGACTGACTCTGGTTCACGATCATAATTCAATTCAATTTATTACAGTCGTAGACCATAATATATATAAATCTATCTATCCATCTGTGAATATATATAAATCTATCTGAATAGATAATAAACAAAATAAAATTTAAGACAAGTTAAAATACATTTATAAAACAACCTAACTAGCGTCTATGAGTGAGGTCCAGGGTGCAGTCTATAATTAAATTATAAAGTAGACACTAAAATTATATAAAGTATAATAACATCTAAAATTACAAGAAAGTGATAATATCTAAAATTTAAATGAATTACAGTTACACAGAATGCGTTTGGCTAGTGGGAAATTGCCCCATCAGGATCCGGTGGATCTTCTGTGCTGCTGCGCAAAACCTAGCCATGTGTGCTGTAACAAAAGGCAGTTTGTCTATGAGCAGCATCTGGGTATAGGCTGAGTTTGAGTGACCAGGATATCTACTAATCGGAGGTAGGATGAATCTGGTTTGAATGTCTCCATAAAAGGAGCAACAAAGAAGAGCATGTTCTGTAGTTCCCACCTCTCTGGAATCACAGGGTCAAAACCTTTCAGCCAATATAGACTTTGAATATGAACTGCATCATGGGCCTCATAGATGCTAGCTCAGTTGTTGTATAAATGTATTTTAACTTGTCTTAAATTTTATTTTGTTTATTGTCTATTAAGATAGATTTATATCTATTCACCAAGCACTCTGCTTGTACTGGTCTACGACCATGATCAATTGAATTGAATTGAACTATCATAATTGAGCTAACTGGAGACTTCAATCATTCCATTCATTATATTTTCAGGCAGTGAGCTCATGGTTCCTGCAGCATTTAGAGTGAAGTCTGGTGCACAATTTTCAATTACCACCCTTGTTGACACAAATGTGAATCCATACAGGCGGGTGTTCCTTGCTGCACTGCCGATCTTTCATCCGTCAGCAAGCTCCTTATAATTAGTGTTTTCCTACAACAGTCTTTTGTTGAAGCAAGCAGGGAGAAAAAAAATATTTGGGGTGAAGAAGAAGTGGCACTGTAATGTCAATGATGAGTAACAAGATCCAAATCCTGTTTTGGATTTCTTTTTAAAAAATCAAGCAGAAACCGATTATCTAAATATCTAATATCTAAATAGTAGAATCCAACATTGTGTTGTGACTGCTCACATGGTGGAGAGAAAAAGAGATCTCCTAGTTCACATTAAAGAAGCTGGATTCTCCAAAGTGTCAGCCTCATGCTGCTTAAACCATAAAAATGTACTAGTGCAGATTTTAATTCACCAGCATAACATTTATATGGAAATAAGAAATTGGGCCAATGTCACAGTAATGGATTCAACTGATTTATGCTTTAATTGGAGACCAGAAAAGATAGCTTAAATTTAATTTAAGATTTATTCATTGCTTGGGCTGGGGAAAAATCTGAGGAGCATTATTTATACCAAGTTTTCCTGCAATTGCTTAGAGAAATGTTTTATTTTAATTTTTTTTAAAGAAAGATATCCAGAGAAAGCACTTAAGGAACTATTGATGTATTTAAGCTATTACAGGCAAACGCTTAAGCTCATATCATATGCTGGAGCTCAAAACCTGGTCCTCCATTGCAGACACAAAGAAAATGTTGGGAGTTTTAAGGATGAGTGAAACAGCTAATTTTTTTTCCATGGAAACCCTTTCCACATATTTCCACATTTCTCAAAAAAATTCTGCACAAAAATATGGATTTATGTTTACATTTTCACAAACATTCTCTCTCCTCTTAAACTCCTTTTCTCTCAAAACAAACTTTTCTGTATAGAGTTCAATGCATTTGATAGCTACGGCTATGACCAAATATTTCTGATGTGAAAAACCTTATAGATAATTGGTCAGAAGCAGCCAAACTTAGACCAACTGAAGTCAATGGAACAGAAATTGATAATTAGCCATGATGAGTGTACATCTAACCCTGTTTATATCCAGGAGAACTCTGTCTAACAAGTCAATTCTTGTTGGAATATGGAAATATGGCTACAAATCTTTACTCTATCCTATGATGCAATGTTCAGCACATACCCATCACTGTTTTCTCTATTATTTTTATTTGTTAAAAAGCAAGGAAACTTCATCTTTACATAAAAGCAACTTAGTTTTATTTCTTAAAATAAAATTTACCTTTTAAAAAAGAGCTTTACAAATGCATATTTATTTTATATAAAGCAAATTTGCTGCATGTTCTTTTATAGACTTATTCAAAGTTTATTACTGAAGATGGGAATGGATTAGTGACTGGAAATCAACAAACAGTTCATAAAACAAACCCTTTTTGATTCAATAAGCATCACACCTGGCTAATGTAAATATTGATTTGGATTATTTCTTCTGCATTAAGGATGAGCAATTATATCAGTTTAAGTATTAGTTTAGCCATGGTATTCCCTTTGACACTCTATCAAAGCAAAAGGTGGACTTTGAAGAAGCAGGATAGAAAAAGTATTGATGCCTTTGAATTTTGGTGTTGGAGAAGATTTCTGAAAATACCGTGGACAGCCAAGAAAACAAACCAATGGATCATCAAACAAATCAACTCAGAGTTCCCACTCAAGGCACGAATAACCAGGCTCAAATTATCCTACATGGACACATTATGCAAAGACCTAGCTCTCTGGAGGAGGCTTTGATGGTGGGAAAGGTGGAAGGAAAGAGAAGAAGAGGATGATCAGCAGCAAGGTGGATGGACTTTGTTACACTGGTGATGGGGGCACTGTTAGAAGACCTAAAAGACCAGGTTAGGGACAGATTGTCATGGAGAAAATCTATGTGGTCACTAAGAGTCAACAATGACTGTAATCAATTAGTTAAGTTTATTAATTTCATTATTTCTCTTAACCAATTTCCGCATTAATTTAAAAACTTCACCAAAAAGTAGATATTCATAAAAATCTCAATAAATTGCAGTACAGGTTTTTCCTAACACACGTTTTGTCTATGCAGTTTCCTAGAAGTCAGACATATTTGTCCTAATGCTATTTTTGTCTTTGCTCTCCTCAGTGCATGCATTTGGGCTCTACTGTTTTCATTGCAAAACATGTTTTTTTGTCACTTAACTGCAGAATGATTTCCACCAAAATTAATGGAGGTGGAAAAATAGCTGCCTCTGCCCTTCTTCTGTCGACTCTTAAAAATCCCTTCTCTTCAAGAACATGAAAAGAAAGTTTGCTTAAGATTCCTTTATTGCATGAGATGAAAAAGATGTATGTTAGAAAGCAGGCCTTCTCAGTGGTAGCCCCAACATGATGGAAAAATACTACCCCAAGATGTAAAGCTGGGTCCTTCCCTCTTGGCATTCCTAGAAGATTCTTCTTTTTGAACATCGTTTCATCTGAGTTCATGGCCACTTTTTAGTTATATTAAGCTCTCATTTATGGACTATTTATTTTACTTTCCATTGTTAAGTGCCCAGAATCGACTGACTGAGTGGTTCAAATAAATAAATAAATTCACATTTGAGTACCCCCAGATATGTCTTTTGCTCTACAATTATACTTTTCCTATAAAGCAAGTTTAATTTTTATTTATGACCACCAGGCTTCTTTTACTGCCTATTTCCTCCCATGCAGCCAAAAACAAGGGAAAGGGTTCTGAGAGTTGAAGGAAGAGATTCGAAAAAATAAATTGGTTGACAGGGTAAGCAACACTGATGTGATCCATAGACCATACTGTTTTGAGTTTACTTCTTTCCAACAAACTAACATATAATCATAACATGACACCACCACTTATAAAGCAGAGCTAGATTAATCTGCTTTCTATTATTTTCTTTGGATGGGTCTATCACCAAGTCCTGGAAAAAATACAAAAATTGTGCAAAAAGAGAAGAAAACCTGTTGCACTTCCTAAGGGTAATACTGTTTTCTTTCTATGCAAGGGAATTACTCTTTAGAAAATGTCATCAAAAGCAATCAGGCTTCCTTAAAATAACTACTCCATTCAACATGTACACCCCTCGAGACTCCCTAAGATCTTCTGGAGGTTGAAAGAGTATCTCCAAATGATACTTGCAACACATATTTTAAAACTCCTTTATCAAGAGAGAGAATAGTCTCCCTCAAAACATCCTGAAAACATGCAAGTTGCAAAGGGGAAATTTGAAACAGCGAGATTGATCATTGATTTTTTTCAAGCCATGAAAAGAATGTAGTTTCAAAATGCAATGTCTTCTAATCAATGTTCACTACTTACGTATACATTTTACTTGGTTGTGAATTATGCATAAATTTATTATACTCTCATACTACAGGGAGGAATCTTAGGTAATTAGTGATTAATGAATTAAATAAATTGTTTAATAATAACTTATTCAGAATTCAGTAATCTAATAATAGAATTAGCTCCTTAATTAATTGATTGTTTAGGTGATTAGCAAGTGATCCAATGTATTTGAATATTCTTTGTAATGGTATGAAAGACATTTTTAATCAACTGGATTAAAATGTGGTATAGTAACCCTTTATTTATTTGTTTATTTATTTTCTTGTGCTTACAGGCCACTACAATCACAAACAATTCAGAGCCAGAATGGATGCAAATGGAATTATTAACCTATCAATGTGTTTCATGGAACCTTCAAAGATGCCCCCTATCTTATAATTCACTAGGTGCTGGAATTTTTAGCGTCTTTTCTTAAGCAATTGGAGGACATACCAAATATAAAAGTGGTTGGAGTGGAACACAGTTTGTATTGTATGCAGATGATAGGTATAACACAATCTTAACAGATTATTCAATTAATTGGAATTAGTTCAATATATTTCTAATTGGATCAAAGTTATCAATGGAGATTTGTAAAACCTAGGGGTTTGTTTATATTGTTTGAATTCTCTAACCAAAAGTCTGGGAATCATTATTCCTAGAATGAAAATGTTTGTAGAAGCAAGTACAGTGGTACCTCGGGTTACGATCTTAATCCATTCCATGACTCTGGTCGCAACCCGATTTGGTTGCAACCCGAAGCAAATTTTCCCATAAGGTTCAATGTAATTACCGTTAATCCGTTCTGGCGTCTGCGGACCACGCGGCAGGGGCAGAAAAACGGCCACGGACCACGCGGCAGGGCGGAAAAACGGCCGCGGACCACACAGCAGGGCAGAAAAACGGCCGCGGACCACGCGGCAGGGCAGAAAAATGGCTGTGGACCACCTGGCAGGGCGGAAAAATGGTTGTGGACCACCCGGCAGGGTGGAAAAACGGCCGCGGACCACGTGGCACGGGCGGAAAATGGGCCGCGGACCATGTGGCATGGGCGGAAAATGGCCGCGGACCACGTGTCACGGCGGAAAATGGCTGCGGATCCGGTTCGTAACCCGAGGTAAATTTTTTCGGCCGGAGCTGGTCGCAACCCGAAAAGTTCGTTAGCAGAGGCATTCGTAACCCGAGGTAACACCGTATCTCAAATTGTGCATCTAATACTAAGAGGATAAAAAATGGTTAAAATGAGCATGACTCCAAAACTGAAAGAGAAAGTGACAGTATATACAATGAAAGCATTTTTTGACTTCACAGTTTGGACCTGGTACATTAGCAATGTCTAAAATTCCAAAAATATTTGTATTATTGAAAAGTATTATGGAAAATAGCTGACTTTTACAGACAGCTGAAGAGTTTACTAATTAATAATACTTAATAAATAGTAATACTAAGTATTACTTCCTAATAATAATACAGAGTATTATACAATCAAAGTTGGAATAACAATTTGAAATATCGTATTTTAAGAAATCAATGGTTATGTCTTCAAGAATGTTGAATACATTTCCTAGCACCTTAAATCATTTTTCATATTTCTGGATACCTTGGTGAATATTTAGAAAAGGCTGGGAGTTAATATATTGGAAATGTATGGGACAGGACCTTGATAGTATGATTTGGGCTTGTTGACCCTTTTGATGTTTATATTATTGTTAATAGGATTTTAGAGACAGAAATAGGTTTTAAAGACATTAATGTGATACTGACCTATATACAGAAATCTCAGAATTTATTTCTTCATAAAGGACCATGGAATATTGCTAAAAGGACTGTTCTAGCTTCAGTGGAAGATGTCTGCTAATCCCGAGGTAATATCCTGGATTGAAGATATGTATTTACTGTCTACTTTTGAATTAGCACTTCATCAACATAGCAGAAGGACTGAACAATCTTATTCCATAGGTTTTTTTTTTAATCTGCGCTCAGTCGTTACCGACTCTGCAGTGACTGTTTGGACGAGTCCTTGCAGTTTTGAAGGCAAGGTGTTTGGGGAGTGGTTTGCCATGGCCTCCTTCCTAGAGCAGAGCCCAGCTGGCGAGCGCAGGAGGCGGGGTTTCCGTTGCTTTGCTCCCTTTTCAGGCGAGCACGGTTTCACGCTTACCAGCAACTGCTCCCGACTCCCATGCAAGCAAGCGCCGCCAGCATTTTTCCTCCCACCAGGGTGAGAGTCCCCATTTATCTACTCATGTGAGTTTTCAAACTGTTGGGTTGACAGGAACTGGGGAGGAAACAGGAGCTCACCCTGCTAACGCGAAGGCTGGGCTCGAACCACTGAAGCGTTGACCATTTCTGGCCAGCAACTTTCAGCGTCATTAAGCCGCTGCGCCACCACGTCCCCCTTATTCCATAGTTACAGCTATGCATATATCTTAAACCAAATTATGATTTTCATACAATTTGTTTTATTTGTTATTATATTACTTTGTTATATATTATTTTGTTACTTTTTTAGTTCTCCTTTTTATAGAATGTTCTATATTTTGCAGTAGCTTTTCTCTTCCATTATAATTAGATGGATTCAATTTTAAATATTTTTAAAAAGCTCATGTTTGTGGCCAGTCAGGTACAGTAGTTTCCCGGTAAGACAAAGCTGAAGAAGTAGACTTTTTTTTTTTTGACTGCTCACCATCCCCACTCATTTTCCTGCAAAATCAAATATCCTTTGCAGACAGAAGTGGAGGAAGTAGAGGATGTCAAAAAGGTCAAAATGGCGGCTGTGACCCTGCAACTGAAGTCTCACCCCTTTTTATATATATTACATGCATGTACCATGTGTGTAAAACATGGATTGGGTTTCAATCCTCCCCTGCTTTGGCACAAGAGCAACCATTTTATCCCATCGCTGAAATTTACTATAATGACAGCAACTCCACTCCCATTGTAAAGAGCTATCTTTCTTTGTGAGAGAAAGACTAAATTTTCAATGGGAGGGAACATCATTAGACCCACATCAGTTACACAGACACTGAGCTTACCAAACAGTGGTAGTTTGGTAATAGTTCACTTTTCCTATTTTGGCTTCCTTTACAATTTCCTTCCTATTCCAATTACAGTTTCCCAAGCTTCTAACAAATTCTTTTCTATGAGACCCAGAATAATTTGTAGATTGCATCTCACTGACGGGCAACACAGTCAGAGTAGGGGAATTCTTATAATTACATTCTTTATCATTAATTTCCTAACACATAATCAGCACTGAGAGCCTTTAGCATCAGAAAGCCCTCTACCCCTGCCCTCTCAGTCATTTGGCAGATTATACTGTCTGCAGTTTTCATGCAAATTGTCCTTCAAAGAATATGGAGGAAGATCATCAGAACTTCTTTTCATCCATCCCCAAATGAACTGGCTTCATTTGCAGAACCCCCTCCCAATACCTGTTTCAAATGTACTGAACTTGGTCCTCACAGAAGGGGCAACTATGCCAGCAAACATCATCAAATTACATTTTACAAAATGTTATAAGCATGTTCCATAGGTATAGATGTAGATATATAGAGATGATACAGATAATATAGATATACAGTAGATGTACAGTGGGGCAAAAAAGTATTTAGTCAGCCAGCAATTGTGCAAGTTCTCCCACTTAAAAAGATGAGAGAGGCCTGTAATTTTCATCATAGGTATACCTCAACTATGAGAGACAAAATGGGGGGGAAAATCCAGAAAATCACATTGTCTGATTTTTAAAGAATTTATTTACAAATCATGGTGGAAAATAAGTATTTGGTCAATATCAAAAGTTCATCTCAATACTTTGTTATATATCCTTTGTTGGCAATGACAGAGTTTTCTGTAAATCTTCACAAGGTTTTCACACACTGTTGCTGGTATTTTGTCCCATTCCTCCATGCAGATCTCCTCTAGAGCAGTGATGTTTTGGGGCTGTCGCTGGGCAACACGGACTTTCAACTCCCTCCAAAGGTTTTCCATGGGGTTGAGATCTGGAGACTGGCTAGGCCACTCCAGGACCTTGAAATGCTTCTTACGAAGCCACTCCTTCGTTGCCCGGGTGGTGTGTTTGGGATCACTGTCATGCTGAAAGACCCAGCCATGTTTCATCTTCAATGCCCTTGCTGATGGAAGGAGGTGTTCACTCAAAATCTCACGATTCATGGCCCCATTCATTCTTTCCTTTACACGGATCAGTCGTCCTGGTCCCTTTGCAGAAAAACAGCCCCAAAGCATGATGTTTCCATCCCCATGCTTCACAGTAGGTATGGTGTTCTTGGGATGCAACTCAGCATTCTCTCTCCTCCAAACACAACGAGTTGAGTTTAGACCAAAACGTTCTACTTTGGTTTCATCTGACCATATGACATTCTCCCAATCCTCTTCTAGATCATCCAAATGCTCTCTAGCAAACTTCAGACAGGCCCAGACATGTACTGGCTTAAGCAGGGGGACACGTCTGGCACTGCAGGATTTGAGTCCCTGGTGGCGTAGTGTGTTACTGATGGTAGCCTTTGTTACTTTGGTCCCAGCGCTCTGCAGGTCATTCACTAGGTCCCCCCGTGTGGTTCTGGGATTTTTGTTCACCATTCTTGTGATCATTTTGACCCCACAGGGTGAGATCTTGCATGGAGGCCCAGATCAAGGGAGATTATCAGTGGTCTTGTATGTCTTCCATTTCCTAATTATTGCTCCCACAGTTGATTTCTTCACACCAAGCTGCTTGCCTATTGCAGATTCAGTCTTCCCAGCCTGGTGCAGGTCTACAATTTTGTTTCTGGTGTCCTTCGACAGCTCTTTGGTCTTGGAGTGGAGTTTGGAGTGTGACTGTTTGAGGTTGTGGACAGGTGTCTTTTATACTGATAACAAGGTGCCATTACTACAGGTAACGAGTGGAGGACAGAGGAGCCTCTTAAAGAAGTAGTTACAGGTCTGTGAAAGCCAGACATCTTGCTTGTTTGTAGGTGACCAAATACTTATTTTCCACCATGATTTGCAAATAAATTCTTTTAAAAATCAGACAATGTGATTTTCTGGATTTTTTTTCTCATTTTGTCTCTCATAGTTGAGGTATACCTATGATGAAAATTACAGGCCTCTCTCATCTTTTTAAGTGGGAGAACTTGCACAATTGGTGGCTGACTAAATACTTTTTTGCCCCACTGTAGGTAGGTAGGTAGGTAGGCAGGCAGACAGACAGATAGACAGATAGACAGATAGACAGATAGACAGATAGACAGATAGACAGATAGACAGATAGACAGATAGACAGATAGACAGATAGACAGATAGATGATATAGAGATAGAGATAGACAAACTATATATAATGACATCTAGCACCAAACCCCTTCTTCTGAAGCTTGGCAGAAATTTAGCACCTCAAAAACATCTACTAGTATAGGTGTCCAGTACAAGCAATGGTGTGCTGGAGCTGGCTCATTCTGTCTTGCGAGAGCCAATTGTTAAACTTTCTGGAATTTTGTGAGCTAGTTGAGAGCAGTGAGGTGGTCATGCCGATCAGCTGTTCTGAGGCGAGCAGCACGGTGTGATGCAACAGCAACAATGAAGCCGGAAGAGCTGGTTCTTAAATATTTACCAGCACACCACTTGGGTACAAGCCACAACAATGCCAGGGCACACATGATGCCAATTGCCCCCCGTGGCCCCCAAGAGATCATAATTTCATCCAGTTCTGCTATAAAGTAGACAAGCAATCTAGCATCCAGTTATAAACACTGCTAAACCTGTCAGTCTTTGGGCCTTTTAGGCTGTAGTACTTCACATCATCTCCTCTAACTCGTCCCTAAGAGGGACCTTCTGATGCTTCATCTACCTTGCAACTTTTCCAAAAGAGGACATTTGCAGATTGGGTGAAGCTAATGCTTGACACTGATACTTGAAGCCTTTCCAAACAGAGAGCATTTTCATGATATGCTGTCCAACACTGGAAAGATATAGGTTAGATTACACCAGCTTTCAAAGCTAACAGTTGAAGGCGCTCTCAGTCAGATTTAACATTGCCCACCCCATACCTACTTCAAATGCAAAAGGTGCAGGGAAAGCTAGCACTTTGAAAAAAGAAGATGACTTACACCAAGAGCCAGCTGCTCAAGATGCTACTTTCAAGTGTCGGTTTTCAAGGAAGAGCTACTTCAAATAACTTCTTGCATCTCTAAGCAATTTCTTCTCAGGAGCCAGATGGCACTTGTAGAAGTCATTTAGGAACAACATGATTTTGGCCCTTTCCCCACAGTCGGGTCCTAACAGGGGATCATTCCTTGGGCCAGATTCTGTTCCTCAGACCTGCTCAGCAAGGATCAGTGAAGAATGGGGACATTCAAGGGAAGAGAGACAACAGCAGTCTCATATCCTAACTCTAATAGGTAAACCCTACTTTCTACTGTGTGTTTGAATTGGTCCTATTGATATGCCCAAACTGAAATCTTGGTGGGAGGAAAATGAGCCGCACATGCCTTAGCAGGTCATCATTTTTTCCATGCGATCTTAGCAATACGATGACATATTGATATTAATGTTAATAACATCAAAGGCACTTCACTGGGAGCTTCTTCTCCTTCCATCCTCCAGTTTTCAAAATATTTAAAGGGAAAAATGTAAACTGAGGTGTGAATGCACTAACATACTCTTGAAACAATGTAAGTTTCAAATGGAGAACTACATTTAAGGGCTAACCCATGCAAGGAGCTACCCTGAATGCTGAAAATAATAATAATAATAATAATAATAATAATAATAATAATAATAATAATAATGGAGAAGGGGAAGGGGAAGGGGAAGGAGGAGGAGGAGGAGGAGGAGGAGGAGGAGGAGGAGGAGGAGGAGAAGAAGAAGAAGAAGAAGAAGAAGAAGAAGAAGAAGAAGAAGAAGAAGAAGAAGAAGAAGAAGAAGAAGAAGAAGAAGAAGAAGAAGAAGAAGAAGAAGAAGAAGAAGAAAGCAAACTGGGAATTTTAAGGAACATTGAATCTAAGCATTATAATTCTCAGGATTTTTTTTTCCCCCAGCTTTATCAGTATTTAATAGAAAGAGTGTTCAAAAATGAGGTGCCCTACCTGTCTCTTATCCTGATTCTGGTATTTACGTTTTGCTAGGACCAAAACGAATGCTTAAGAATTCACCCATGGGAGGTCAAAACAAAATGGACAAAGCCATGTTTTTTGGGGGCATAGAGACTGTAAGACATGAGCTGTTATTTTATACTGTTTTATACTGTTTTATTGGTTGTAAGCCGCCCAGAGTTGTTTCTATATAAATGTTTTAAATAAATAAATTAGTTGATGGGCTCTGGGATTTGAAGATGCATGGATATGTGGGAAGACACACATCCCCAGGACTCATATGTTAGAATGGATACACCATGGGTGAGTATCAAAACTGGCCAAATGGAAGATCTGCTCAGAAAAAGTTCTGACAGATGTAACTCAGCCCCTTGTGTGAGTGTCTTATGTACATACTATGGCAATCTAGTCCAAGGGTTATTACTTTTTACTTTGCATCTCTAGTGATGCTCCCAGTAAGGAAGACAGCATAGATGAAGGGTCACCATTCATATAAACTTGTGTCAAGTTAATTGCAGGAGAGGGGAAATCCTTTCTCCTGACCAGAATCTGTAGCTTCATCTGTGTCCTTTGTGGCTAGAAAGAGTATCTTTGAAAATTGCTGCATTTGTGCTGCTTTATGAAAAAGTTAACAAATTACTTCTGACTGGGTCACGTTAAAATGCCATCTGGGGGCTGAGCAAAGGGTTAGGGTT
The DNA here is from genome assembly GCF_059951505.1 of Python bivittatus. Lineage (NCBI taxonomy): Eukaryota > Metazoa > Chordata > Lepidosauria > Squamata > Pythonidae > Python > Python bivittatus. The sequence continues at coordinate 5,235,245 of NW_028277037.1, read as the reverse complement.
TATTATCCCACTTCAGAAGTACCTAAGAAGGGCACTTAGCTTCTACCACCAACAGTTCTATCCTCAGCTTTAGAGATGCTGGAAAAGTTCTGGCTTCAGAATCCAAATCCAGACAATTCATACAGCCAGAAGTAGGGAAGGTATGACCCTCCAGATGCTTCTTATTTCTAATTCCTAGTAGTCCTGACTACATGACCAATGATGAGTGAACTGGCAGCTGTAGTTCTGCAACATCTGGAACTTATGTTCTCTTTTTCAGCCATATAACTCCAAGAAGATATAAGATGCACATTTTACAAGTCCGAATTTCTTAATCTGGGTCAGACTATTATTACCCTTGGCCCAGCTCCATGATCTTTCACCACTTCAGAGAACTTGACAGAATGTCAAAACATAACTCCTGAGATCAGCTACAGGTCCTTCCGTACCACTCATATCCACCAGTATGTAAAGTAGGCCAAACATTTCTAAGCAAGCCTGCTATCTTCAGGTTTGATTTTAAAAAATCCATTTTCCCCTTACTAGTTCTAAACTAAGATTCAACTGTCAGTTGGGTCATTTCTATCTATGGAAAGTGGCAAGAGGACATCTTCATCTCAGGCCAAGGACACTGGGCCAGTTGTAGCTGGCATTATAGAATACAGGATGCAATCGAGTCAAATTCTCAGAATGCTTTGGAATTTATTTCCTGACTTTTTCCTGAATATTTTTTGTTTGTTAGTTAGTTTGTTTTGTTTTGTTTTTCTTGGAAAATACAAAAATATTCAAATCAATGGAAATTGAACTTCAGGGAACTTGCCTATCTCTAGTCAAACTTTAATCCATTCTGAGACCAAAACCAGAAAAATGTAGCTATCAGAGCGATTTTATGAGACCAGACTTGCATAGACACTTTCACCAATGACTTGCATTTCCACAGAAATTTTAGATGCAAAGGGTTTTTTTCTTTTTCTTTTGGTCATGGACTGAAGATCTCCTAAACTGTGTCATCATTCTTCATGAACTGCATTATCTGGTTCTACAACTACTTTTTAACTCTATGTTTTTTATTGCAATTATGACTCCAATATATGGCTTTTAAATGATGTTAGTGCAGATTTATCAAAAAATGGTAAAGGAATGAAAAGTAATATCCATGTATGACAAAATGAGGCCCAAAAGTTATACTTTATATAAGCATTCTGGACTTTGGTACAGCCAATCCTGCTAACCCTTTTTTTTATACATGAGAGATAACCCCAAGACAAATAACTCTGCTTTCATGAGAAAAGCTAATGTCTACCTTTGTGTGTTCTGCATGGAACAGTGCAATATAAGAAGGTAAGAATCAGTGTCTGGTCATCTAAACCAAAATTCTATCAGTAAACATAAAACAAATGGAACACTTCCCTCAATCCAGTCCACGTTCTCAAATAATATGTGAGAACCATATCCTTTAAGTAAAAAATTACTTTTATTCATAGTATGTCAGTTTGATACAATAAATTCTTTTCTCTTTGAATTCCAAACTGCAAATAGCTTGCTATTTCTGGCTTCCTTATGAGTAGAACTGGTTGCAGTGGAAAAGAATACAGGTTCATTTTCCTATGTTAACACACAGCAAGAAACAAACCTAAAAAAGAAGACTCACTGTAATTTTTTAGCATTTGAGCTCCAATTATTTGAAGGAAGAAGAAACAACTGGGGAAAGGGGAGGGGGGACAACCCAATTGCTCCCCAGACCTAGAACTGCCATACAAAGAAATAAAGATGAACAGACCCAAAACACCAAAGTTGGGTTACTACTTACCTTATCACCTGCCTTTTCTAAATCATTGACAAAATCTGTGTACCTCTTGGAAATTTTTGAAATAAAGGCATGCTTCTCAGATTAGCCATGGTTGCCTCAAATCGATCATGTCCTTGTCACACTGTACTTTGAATGTGGTTTGAAAACTGTGCTTGAAAGGCCATGAAAATGTGAAGATAGCCCCTGTCTGCGTTCTTTGAAGCAGCTGCACCTTTTCCTGGGATTCATATGACCATTATGGAGAAAAGCCATGCAATTCTGGAAAAAATCCAGCAGTTTCAAGAACTGCGTAGAGTCATAGGTATCCTTTCTTAACTGCCATGATGCCAGAATGATGTAATGTGTTGTGCCCTCAGGACACAAGCTCTGTCCTTTCATTCTTGTACAGATCTTCACTTAACTAACAACCACTTGTTCAGCAACCGTTCAAAGTTACGATGGCACTGAACAAGGAGACATACAACTGGTCCTTGTATTTGCGGCCTTGTATTTGGGTGTTCAGCAACCAGCTTGGAATTATGATGGTTGCAGTGTCCCATGGTCATGTAATTACCATTTGTAACCTTCCCTGTTGGCTTCCAACAAGCAAAGTCAGCAGGGAAGCCAGCAGGAGGACACAAATTGCAATCAGGTGATGTTGCACTTAATGACCACACGGGATTCGCTTAATGATAGCAACCAGAACCAGAACTGCCGCAGTTGCCGTCGTAAGTCCACACAGTCACATGACATCACGCTTTACAACTGCACCACTTAGCAGTGGAGTTCCTGGCCCCAATTACCATTGTTAAGTGAGGATTACCTGTATCATGATGTCATGCATCGACACCTAAAGAGAGCAATTTTCATGATAATGTTGTGAAACACATTTCACCACTTGATTTCTCATATCCATCCATATGTTAACTAGGTATGGTCCCTAAATTTACAATAACTGCTCTGTAGAGCTACATGGTTGGATATGCTAAAGCAAAGTTTAATTTCCTCAGTTTCCTTAGGTCTGGTGTTGGCTTGTTCCAATTTTCTATCATTCCTTATTCTAATTACTTCATTTGTTGTTGTTTTTTTAAATTCTCTCTACATGCAAAATCTTTCGACAACAAATACTTGCTTTGGGTTTTATTTTGGTAAAGGCAGGTTCTATACTGGACTTTATACAATGCTAGCACCCAATCCTCATTTCTCACGAAACTATAAGGGAATGATGGGAAATGAAGATTGCTAAAAGTGCTCTGCGGTAGGTTGCCATCTTAAAAAGCATGGAATTTGAATGATGCATTGAAGCAAAATTACTGAGCAAGTAAACAAAGACGAACTTCATCTGTAACTAAATCCAAATACTGCACTGACATTCAACACACATAAAGGTGTGTTCTAATACCTCCAACTAACACATCCTTCCTACATGTCTTGCAAGCTTCCAAAGGTGAGGGACCTCATGAAACCTAAAGAATCCTTGGGAAAAATCATGGATGTGAATTTTGTGCACATATGCTTTCTTCCCTGGATCTCAGCCCATTGTTTACTTTCTGTCTGGCTTTGTGATTCAGTCTCGCTGCTACTCATTCTGTTTTCCATGACTTAGACATTCAGTTCCGTTAGGTGCCCTGAGAGTGAACTTATCAAAAAGGCAGGGCCAAACCAAACTTTTAAAAAATGTCCATGCATTTAAAAGGAACTAGCACTATCTGCAGTCTAGCTGCTTTTTTTTCTTCAGAAGCGAAATACTGTATAGTTGTTTCAGTACTAAAAGATGTGGCATTAAGACAAAGCCACAATTCACATCAATCTGTTATTTCCTCACACCAAATGTGTTTTCTTCCAGCTACTGTAAGTCTCAATTATTCAAACAGCTTATATTATTTCCTTCAAGATCACTCAGTGGGAAAACATAAGAGGTGAACTTCATACCTTACAGAATTGTCAAAAGGAAAGTCAGATCAAATCATATACTAAATGTTACTGGGACTGATTAAAAATCTAATAGGAAATATTATCCATTGGAAGTTACCAGAAGGATAACTGTGTTGGTCTATTTCAGCAAAAACAACAGTCATGTGGTATCTAACACATTTTTTACTTAGTTTAAATCTGAACTGAGTTTAGATCAGAGGTAGGCAAGACTTGAGGGATGAGGGGCTATAACCTGACCTCCCAACCTTTCAACGAGTCACAAACACCTCATAGGACAGGGCTAGATTTGGGGAGCATTTGGTTTTCTTTTTGGGAGGAAGTAACAGTGACAATAGGTAATCAAACAAATCAATCCAGAATTCTCACTTGGGCCACAATGACCAAGCTCAAATTATAATACTTCAGACACATACTTCAGGTGGACTCAGTTACAGTGGTGATGGGTGCACCATTGGAAGACCTGAAGAATCAGCTTAGGGACAGATCATCATAGGAAAAACTCCTGCTTATGTGGTCACTAAGAGTCGACAATGACTTGACAGCACATAATCAATCAACAGTGGGAATTGTTCTTAGTTCAGCGCAGAATCTTCACTGAGTAGTGTTGGCAACCCTAAACTAGGACCAGATAATAAGTTTTGCAATGCACTTCAGAAAGCACTTAACTGGGGAAAGTAGCAACATATTTCTTTTGAGGCATGGAAGCATCTATCCTGTGACAATAAGCCATATTGATTTCTGCCCATATCACAGAAATACTAGCCACTCAAGGCTGTATGAAAGAATCAAAGGAGATGTTGTCCTCAGCAATTCCCCATTACTTCAAATGCATTACAAGTGATATGAAATCAGCCTGAGAGTTTAGCACAAGAAAGCAACACGCACATTTCAAAATCAAGAAATCAAGACCACTTACAAAACAGTGATCCATAAGTAAATTCAGTTTTTGTTAAGTTTTTGTTCTAGACAGCAGAAGTGGTCAAAAAGGAGTTGATACTTGAGTGAGGAAAAACTATTCCCAGAATGGCAAATGAGTTATACTCCCCCTGTACAGTCACACAAACATAAGGACCTAGAAATAACATTCACTTTGGGAGATGGGTTGGAAAGTGTGAGGGAACGAAGTTGGGGTTGCTATCTGCATTTGGCAAAAGCAGCTGCAGACAGGCCAAAATGTTTCCCACCTCCACTTCCCCAAGGATAGGCGCAGCTCATCCCTTCTCCCAAAGGGCATAAAAGTTTACAGCCCCAGAAACTTGAGAGGAGATAGCCTCATTCATTCGTTCATTCATTCATTCATTCCCCCAACCACAGTTTACTCACAAGCATCCAGGCCGACATTCCAGGTGTCTGGCTAACTGAGCCACACCCTGGCATTTTTAGGACTATGCTGATGTCCACTGGGCAGCCCCACCCACCCAGGCCCTTAGCCTACAAAAGTATGGGTGTGTAGGAGAGAAAAAGAAGAAGACAACAAGCAGATGAGGAAGTGGGAAGCGACGTCTGGAATGTACAACTATTACAGGCAAGCAAGAGGGCTACCAGTCAACTGCCAAGACCACAAGCTATGGTAAGCAGCCCATTGTGGTGTGAGTCATACCTGGACCTTGGCTTAGAGCTTGGCCTGTAGCTTGGTAGCAACCAGAAGAGGAACAACGTACATTGAGGCAGCACCTCACCCCAACAAATGAAAGAACTTTTGGAGGGCGGCAAAGATTGTATGCCACTTGACAAACTTTGACTTTTATTTGTTATAAGGACTAACCATTAAAGACTTATTTATGTGGCTACATCAGCCTCCACAGCCTAGGAGGGTGGAGCTAACCCAGGGCAACAGAAAAGGCTACAATAAAGTATTTTGTATCGTTATCTTCTATGCTATGTTGTGGTGTGTCCAGTCTTTGGAAAACAAAGAAACCTCACAGAAAGAAAATCTGCCATTCATTCCAATCACCTTTCTCAAAGTAACTGGTTCATCATGCCTAATGGTAGGACTGGCCAATCTTCCTTATAATGAACTTGAGGAATTAAACTTCCCATCCATGCACATAATCCTTGAATATCTCAGTGGCAGAACAATTACATTATAATATTGTCTTACATATCAAATGTAAATAACGAGTCATTGTTTTGTGGGATAGAAACTGATTATATTTTTAGCAGTACACTTCACTTTTAGGTATTTAAGGTCCAAGGTATAGCCAAGTTCTTCCTTTCCAGAAATTTGCTGTACCTCAACCCTTGCCTGCTTTGATTAATATATTCTCATTTTGATTTCTACCAGCTCTGATTACCTCCAATTTTATATATAAATATAAACAATAGATGATAGATAGATAGATAGATAGATAGATAGATAGATAGATAGATAGATAGATAGATAGATACACAGATAGATACATAGATACATAGATACATAGATACATAGATGATAGATAGAGATATTGTGTGTGTGTGTGTGTAAATAAATATACACTATAGTTTGTTTTAGTTTTTATGTTGTCTTTAAAACTTTTAATAATATATATACATACATACATACATATATATATATATTTAAAAGTTTTAAGACAACATAAAAACTAAAACAAACTAATACAGAATAAAGAAAATAAAGAAGAAAAGGAAAAACAAAAGAACAAAAGCAAAAGTGCAGAAAGAAAAGATTAAAAGAAATAGAAATGAAAAGCTTCCAATTTCCTTTGCAGCAAATATAAGTAAATTACAAAGTTATCTCTTACTCTATGATTACAAAAAAGCTCACTTTTTTCTATTATCCAATTTTTTTTTCTAATCATCTAAGCCATAAGTCATAGGTGCATTTTTTTTTCTGTTTCATGCAAAAAGTCTGTAAGGGGTTTCCAGTCAGCCATAAATATAGATATTGTTTTTCTTTAATCAAGGAAGTCCAATTTACCTCTAATTTGCAGGTATTTCATTAATTAAGTTCAAGCAGATCCATTTACTATCATTTCTATTTACAGTAGAGCCTGAATAGATATTTAACCAGGGTTGCATAAGGCAAAGAATTGAAATTATCTCAGGTATTTGCAAGATGCAATGCTATGCGTGCAACCCCTTCTAAATTTAGCTCTTGAATCGCTGTAATTTCATTTGGTGGGTTTACTATGGGCACAGCACATCTGAGGGTAAAATGAACAGTACTTTTGAAATGCAACCCAAGAATCTGTTCGACAATTATTTTAATCAGAGTCCAACATTCATTTTATTCATTCTTAGCTATAAATATTTTCCAAAAGTATGTTCAGAACATATATAACTTTGAACAAAAAGTTTTTCTAATAAACAACTCTATCATAAGCAATTACTTTCAGGCATTATAACACATCACCGAGACTTGGGATGAAAATAAATCTCTCCCCACTGTTTTACACTGTGAAGTGTAAAAGTAAGGGAGGGGAGAAGGACTTTCAGACTTGCAAGATTCTGTTACTGGAACCTTACAATAAAGGAAGTGTTAGTACTCATGGCTGGTCCTTCTTGCCTTGGACTACCTTGAAAGGCTGACATCAATCTTGCAAGTCTCAAAGTACCTCTCCCCTCCCTTACTTTTACACTCCCCAAAACTAGGGAGGGTCCCTTCTGAGATGCTTTCTCCATCCCCACCCCTCCTTTGGACTCAGATTTCATTTATCAGATCGCTGTCAAAGCTTCAGCTCTTCCTCCTGTCTCCCAAGGTCATTCCCACATACCATTACAGTAGTGTAACTGGCTGCTTCTGATCTTACACCAATATGGGAAGTGACCCATTGCTATGGTGGCATCGTGCAGATTTTCTACGGATGCTTCTAACATCTCACTTTTTTCATGGACTTTGTGGTATTCCAGCCACAGTCTGTTTGGACTGAGGCAGGCTATGAATAGTGTAAATAGCTAAGGAGAATGCTAGGGTTCATATTTGTATGGGTGAGAAGCTGCACAGAGGATTGGCAAAAGGTAGGATTGGCAAGAACCACATAGCTCAATAATTTGCAGACAGTTGGCAAGGGCTTGTGATTCCCACATTGTCCATCAAAAAGGTCTTTCTTTTCTCTAAAATACAGGGTTAGAATTCTTTCCCCAAAGTGACCCAGGGTCAAACCAAAATTGCAGGATGGGGGAGAATGGGGGGCGGGGGAGAATCTAACATTTAGCGTATGGCTGCCCACCATATATTGGAGCCCAAAATTAGACCCCAGAGTTACACATTGCATTGCTACTGAGACAAATGCATTATTAAAGGTAATGTTAATTGCAGGCAAGAAGGGATGATCCAGCCTGTACAGAGGGAGAAAACAGTTTCTTACACACAGATTCTTTGCACATTTGTTTGTTTGTTTAACATATTTATATAGCTGCCCATCTACCAAAACACTCTGGGCAGCAAACAAATCAAAAACAACCATCATAATCTATATCAGTAAAAGCTGGAATAAAGAAATAGTGATGGCAGTCGAGGTCCCCAAAAATCTCAGAATAATGAAACGATAGACCTGGCACCCACATCAGAGCTCCATTAGCACCCTGGCCCCAGGGTCTAGGGGAATAACCAGGTCTTTTCAGCCAGGGAGAGACCAGCAGGGCCAGGGCTGTCTGTAACTCAGGGGGGAGGCTGTTCCATTAGACAGGTGGGTACATAACAGAGAGGGCAAGCTTCTGAGGCCCTACCAAGTGACATTGCTTCAGCGACAGGATTTGAAGTATGCCCATTCTACCCAAGAAACCATCAGGGAGAGGGAGTCCTGCAAACAACCTGGTCCCATGTCATGTAAGTCTTTAAAGGTGCAACCACATTCTTGAATTGCACCCTGAAGCCTACTTGAAGCCATGCAGCTCATAAAGCAGTGATGCTAGATGAGCGTATGGGGGGGGGGGGGGCACTCAGTACTTCCCATGCCAATGCATTCTGGACTTACTCTGAATAAGGCAATACTGTAGCATTGTCAAGTTTTTTTCTACTTTCTTTAGTCAAGCTCAAAGCTCTGATCCATTTCCATGTAATATTCTTGCAAACTGTATGTGCTTATATCCCCAGGAGCTCAAGGCAACATACCTCACACTCCAGTCTCCACAGTTCCCCCACTACAATGGGGGGGAGGTCTAGGAGGTCGGGAGGACTGAAAGGGAGTGATTGGTCCAAAGTAACCCGGCGAGCTTCCATGACTAAGAACAGGCTTGAACCTGGGTCTCCCTGCTTCTAGTCCAATGCTGCACCACCACACTAAACTAGGAAGTGTCTTTGTCATTGTCTTCTTTAATGATATATTTTCAACATCCCAGAATAGTCTACAACCCTGGAGTTTCTTTTAGGGGTCTCCCATCCAATTACTGGGCCTGATCCCTGTCAGCTTTTTCAAGAACAGCCAGGATGAGGGGCATCTGTCATAGTCCGATTTAGCTTCATTTTCTGAGCTGCAGGTTTGCATTCAGCTCTAGCACGCTTGATGTCTGAGCGCCCACACAATGGCGCCTTGTCTCAAAATTTAATTTGACTTTGAAGCACTAATGGAAAAAGGACAGAGTTAATTCTGATTAAATGATGTATCCGTCAATACGTTCTTATGTTTCAGAGGGGGAAGATCACATTCTTCACTGACATTAAGTTTATCATTTATTCAGAGTACATTGTGCAACTGTAGAAAGTGGTTAAAATAAAGCTGGGCCAAGAGTGGAGCAAATTACAGAAAAAATGTGTTGGAAGGAGCAGTTTTCCACTTTTTGGGAGGGGGGGTTAGAAATGTAAAGTTCCAGGGGGAAAAATGGAGAAACTACTAATTTTTTTCAAGCCTCAGCTGACCAAAGTTCTAGTGATGAAATCCACAGCACTTTTTCACATTTTTGAGAAAGTGATAATCCAGCAAGGAGGTGGGGAGAATTCAATGCAGAAGCAAAATATTCAAGAATCTTCTATAGTTTTGAATAAATGTCTCTTTATAATGAAAGATGAAGGTTCACCATATGATCAGCAGCATCCACTGGTGTGGTAAGGAGGAGCATCAAGGTGATAAAAGCAGCATTTAGGCATTGTGACATAATCTACATGCCCCATCTGTATGCGTCCTGTGACATCACCCACATGTATGATAGGAGCGAATTTCAATTCCATGATTACAGCCACCATCTTGACTTTTCTGATTCTCTCCTTGCAGATGTCCTGGATTCTTGCAGTACGTACTTGTGGAATTAATTTCCATTGCTTGTGCTGTGTATTTTCCACCTTAAGAAGATCATGGTGTCTAAAGATCCGTTACTCCTTTTCCACCGTCTCAGCAATCGGGAGATGAATTCTTGAAGCACAGTTTTGTTGGCTGCTGTCAGAACAAGCCTACAGAGATAACAGTCACCCATGGAAGGACTGTTTGAAACTCACAGCTGCCCAAACACCCAGACCAGGGTTCATCCAGCATGCAGCAGACATTATGCTCCAACTGATACTGTCCTTCAGCCAACCTTGGCCAACTCGTAGTATTTCTTAACAACTGTTGCATTCAATGCTGCCCCACTTTGCATGGTGATTTCTCCCACTTGTATCAAAAAAGCAGACAAGAGGTTAGAGACAGGTGCCTGGGCAGAAGCCAAAGGACAGAGCTGGCCAGCCATCAGCATTCCAGAGCTTAAGAAAAGATCTCAAATCTCTCTTCTCCACTCTAGTCCTTCCCTCAAACTGCCCTTCTGCCAGGGCGTGACCTCTTCCACGATGCTCGCCCTACTTTTTTTTTCAAGCAGCCTTGAAGCAAATTCATCCCCCATTCTTAGCAGCAGCATCTTCTATTCTCAACAGCTGCACCCCCAGGCTGGTTCGGCATCCTAAAACCAGGATCCAGCTCAAGTGGAATCCACAGCCTTTCCCCAAAATATGTGGGCAAATGCTCAACAATCTCGGCATAGCTTTGACTTAAGGTAGAGCATGTTCAGTTTCAAAGCAAACAGCCTGGCAGCTGTGGGGAAAATGTATACAAGGGAGCAGCTTAACCCCCAAGATAAGCAGGAGCAGCTGACCTTTTGAGCATGGAACCAAAGGGGTATCCCCAGTGAAAAAGTCCATTTTGCTTACGTGCATTAGTGAAGGTTCACACAGATGACCAACAGATGTATTTCATTCTCATTACGCTTATAAACTGCTCTGATCCAAAAGGTTGAGCCAAGGTAGTAAAGCTGGCAGCTGTCACCAAAGACTGAATCCTGACCATTTATAGGGACACTCTATAGTATATATTTTCAATGTCACCCAAAAGGCAGAAATGTGGCATCAAGAATTATGGGGTAATGGGAAGCAGGGAGATCCACCATCACCGGCTTTCAACTGGCCAGGCAATCAAAGCCCCACCCCCTGTTTATGGGTGTGGCATGCACTGCATACATATCAAAAAGGAAGGCTTCAATCACCCAGATGCACTCACCATTTTGAAGCCAGTGACCATCCCTGTGCATACCCCTGATGGGAAGGATGGTTGAAAAAGATGTAACTGATTATTCTTATGGTTATAATTATGGTTGATTACATGCCATCAAGTCAGCAGCTACACAGAAAGACCTTCTCCAGGATGTTCTGTTTCCAACCTGGTCCTTCAGGGCTTCCAACATTGCACCCATTGTCATTTTAATCAAGTCCACCCACCTTGCTGCTGGTCATCCTTTTCTCTTTTCTTCCCCCATTAGGGACTTCTTCAGAAAACTAGGTCTTCACATAATGAGTTCAAAATAGAATAGTCTGTGCCTCAGGTGTGAACTCAGATTTGTTCTGTGAACCATTTGTCTGTCTTCTTGGCTACCCATGGTATTCTCAGGAATCTCTCCAATCCAAATTTCAAAAATATCAATAACCTTTCTATCCTGCCTTTTCAAAGTCCAACTTCTGCTTCCATAGGGTGTCACAAGGAAAACCACTGCCTGCACGATTCTGATCTTTGTAGGTATAGACCAGAGTTTCTCAATCTTAGCCACTTTAAAATGTGTGGACTTCAACTCCCAGAATTCCCCAGCCAGCCATGCTGGCTGAGGAATTCTGGGAGTTGAAGTCCACACATCTTAAAGTAGCTAAGGTTGAGAAACCCTGGTATAGACATATCAGGGCATGTGAATATCTTTTTCAAGAACTTCATTCTACTCTAACAAGGGCTAGTCTGAAGATAGTTCATTTACTGTAGATAATCAATCCTAAACTGTCCACCACCTCAGTATCTTCACTGTCAGTTCTAAGACTGGTTGTTGAACCTGTTGTCACTAGTTTGGTCTTCTATTTAATCTTAGTCCCATTTTTTTCACCGTGCTCCCTGATTTTCATCGCCACATCTTCCAGATCATTTTCTTTTTCAGCTACACTAGTGTCATTAGCATAGCAAACATTATTGATGTTTCTTCCTCCAGCTTTAAAATCGTGCTCGTCTTTCAATCCAATCTCCCTTGAGATATATTCAGCATATAAGAGAGCATACATTCCTCAGGTGACTTGGAGCCAGTCTGTTTCCCCATGTTCTGTCTAGACTGTGGCTCCCTGTCCTGTGTATAGGTTTCACATGTTCTAGCACCCCCATTTTCCTAAGGGCATTCCACAGCTTGGCATGATTGATACAATCAAAGGCCTTTCTATCATCAATGAAGCACGTGTTCTTTGGCTTTCTCAGGTGCCCAGCGTGTAACTGGATCAGCAATAATGTGCCTTGTTCCTTGGCTTTTTCTAAAATATCTGGCATCTCCTAAGGCTCTGTCCTGCACTGGATGAGCCCATGCGTTATTTTAGTAGAATGTGAAATGAAGGATGTTGTGTGAAATTGCACACTCGGTTAAGCATCCTTTCTTTGGCCTTGCTATATAGACTGACCCCTTCCAATGTGTGTCCTTCTCCAGATTTGTTGGCATAACTTGGTTAGAACCTTTATTGGTTCTTCTTCTGTTGCTTGCCATATTTCTGCAGATATTCCATCAATTACTTTAGCATTCTGGTCTGATAACAACCAGAGTGCTGATATAACTTCATCTTCTAGTAGTAGATGTTCCTTTAAGTACAGAATATCTTCTACGGTATCTTGGATGTTAACATCTTTTCTGAACAGAATTTCAGTATGCTCTTTCTATCTTTGATCTTTTCTAGTCAATTACTACCTGTTCACTGGTATTCTTTACCATACCAATTTCAGGTTGGACCTCTGTTTGAGTTTGAAGATTTTTTTAAGGGTTTCCTTGTTTTTCTGATGTCTTTATACATGGTGTTGTAATACTGCTTCTTGCTAACAGTTCTCTGAAATGCCTTGCTAAATTCCTTCCTGAGATCTTGCTTTTCTCGGCTTTGGCTTCTCTACTTGGCAACTTTCACTGTTTATTTGTTTTATTTATTTATATTTAATTTATGGGCTGTGACCCTGGGTGGCTTACAATTTAAATAAATAAATAAATAAATACACACACACACACACACACACAAACACACATAGACACACGTAAAAAAGACTGGAAGAGTAAAGTCATCAAGATCAAGACAAAGCAAGAAAGAAAACAAAAAGAGACTCTACAGTCACTCTGTCCACAAGGCCTGGGAGGACAACCAGGTCTTCAATAGTTTCCTGAATGACATAAGGGTAGGAGTTACTTGAGTTTCTGTTCTGACCTCCAATTTTTCTTCTATTTCTTGGACTTTGGCAGTGTCTTTTCACATTCATCCTTATCAATGTTTTTGATTTCATTCCACAGTTCCTTTTGTTTCTCATCAATGAGGTTCAAGGCTTCAAAGGAACTCCTAATGTTCTCTTTGAAAATGATAGCTTTATGCTCAAGATCATATTGTGGGCTTTGTTCTTCTTCTCTAGCTTGACTCCAACCACAAGCAGCATATCTCTGTATGCTCTGTTGATTTCAGATTAAACTTGACCATAAAAGTCATCAACCTCTTCTTCTTCAGCATCTGTGGTTGGTTATAAACTTGGATAACCAACTTATTAAAGAGTTTTCTGCAAAGTCTAATTACTAATTCTGGATCAAAGTACTGTCTTTGTTATGTCCTTCCTGACTATCAAACCAGTGCCATTCCTGTTCAAATTCAAGAAGGCGTTATGATACCAGCTTCAGAAGAGTTTGTTTTATATTATTAGCTCTTAGCCTCAGTATTAATTACTCTTAACAAAAGAAAATCCTAATATTTGCATTCTATAATGTATAATGTATGTATCTTATAATACAATAAAACAATTACAGTATTTATTTATTTATTTATTTATTTATTTATTTATCCCAATGGTTATATATCCCCAAATTATCCAACATTAATATATGATTCCAGTTTCTCAAAGTCAAAAAATTTAAATTCAAATTAAAACTGGATTAAAGCGGCCACACAAAGCACATGATGCTCGGTTTCTAAACTCTTGCTGAAAAAGCTAAGTCTTAACAGCTCTCTTAAAGGTGATAAGCTGAGCCATCCGTTTAGAGGAAGAGTGCAAAAAGTCAAGATGGTGGGCACGATGATGCAATCAAAGCCCTGCACCTTTCTACATGTGTTGTAAAAACAGGCGGGGTTTTGATCATGCAGTCATGGCTGCCATATCGACTTTTTGGACATCATTCCATGGACACCCCTAATGATAAGTGTGGGGGCCCTGATCCAATGGGAGATTATTTCAGAGGGCTGGAACAGCCACTGAGAACCTCAGATTCCAAAACTCAACCCTGCTCAGCCTTCATGCTGGGATACCCATAGCATTACTTGCCATAAACAGAATGAAGGAGGCCAGGCAAAACCTATCTGGGCAAGGCTTTTCACAAATAAGGCAATTACTGTTTAAAACAAGGTAAGTACACAATAAGTGGGATATTTGTATTAAAATCTAGACAATTGTGTGAACTTCAGTAGGTTTCTGTGAGAATCTCATTCCAAGTTTTGTTTTGTTTTGTTTTGTTTTTAATTCTCTCCTGCTTTTGGAATAGTCATAATTCTCTTCCGATGTGCATGCAATGCTGCCTTAGTCTTCAGAAAGGAAGCAAGGAAGCCACCGTGCTCTGCTGTGAATGTGGAGATAGATAATCTATAGAGGTACAGTTCTGGAATGGTCTTAGTGTGTGTGGTTGGGCTTCCAAAGGAGGGCAATGTCCCACATGGACTGTATTTACTTTTCAAATAAATCAATCTCTAAGAAAATCAAAAGAAAGTCTGTTGCATTTTTGAGAATGCAATGAAATGAAAGTCCAAAAGGTCCATTCTGGGTTTAGATTGCAAAGCAGAAGACTGGTGCCAAGTTTCTGCAATGCCACTAAACACATTGCTTCATCGGCACAGTTTAACCTGCTCAACCATTCTTTTGGGGTTGGGGCATGCTTCTTCATTTGCACTGGGCCTCACCTGATTTTGAGATTGTTGAAGAAAATAACTTATAATGGCTGTAGGAATTGACTGGAGAAGGAATGAGAGCTTAGTAAGTTAAGTGAAATACTAAATCTTGTCTGCTGACTCCCAAAGCTAATGGATGGCAGGCTGCTATATTTAGGGCTCTCCTTACACCTGTCAGACAGAAAGGGTGTATGTGCCTGCACACGCATGCTACTTAGCAAGTCATCTTATACTTATTTCTCGGGGTTAACACATATATAAAGTTGGGAAGAAAATAAGGGGAATAGACACACTGTTGTGCCCTTGTAACTTCTCTCAGCCGCCAATTCTTTAGAGACTCTAGCAAAATCCAACAGTTTATTCAAGGAAGCATTAAGCATATTCATGTCACCCCACAAGGGAAGGGAAGGACATAGCAAGAGATACAAACAAACTTGGGTTTTTCTTGAAGAGCCAGCAAATTATTGGGCTGTGCTCAAGGACCCATAAGTTAATGGCTGCCATACCTCAGAGAAAATGTTTGTTCAGAAGGACTTTCACCTCCACTTCAATCTAGTAGAAATAAATCCCATTGAACTCAGTGGGGTTTACTCTCAGGTAAATGCATAAGATTGTACTTTAGTCTCATAGATATTATAGTGTGCATAATTGCTCATAGTGGAAAAGATCAAGAGAATATCCTGTCCAATAGAAGAGAATATCTGTATCTCAGGGTTGAACTGTGGAGTCCTTGGTACTCTCTGAGCTTGGCTGTTTGCTTGCAGACATTTCATTACCCAACTAGGTAATATCATCATCTCTTCTACTGGAACCACATATGGGCGTCAAACACTTCAGAAAGTGTGCAAATGGAATATCCTGTTCCTCCACCAAACTGGTGGAGCATTGACAAAGTTAATCTAGATCTTGGGAGATAAGATTCCTACAGAAGTTGCTATTAGCTAAAGTAGGTTCTAAAGTTTGGCACAGCTTCACATATACCACACACACACACACCTCTCCAGGTAAGTAAATAAAGCCAAGTCTTGTCTCTGTAACAGTGAGTAGTAACCCTTCCCCATGGCAAAGATATAGAGAGAGTAAGGTGGGCTCTTGGATCAACTCCTTCCTTATTTAATGATGTCTGAACAAGGTGAGACTCAAAGGGAGATTAGATTGTATTTTCCAGAGGATGCAGACTTGTTTATGGGGCATGGCATTTTTCAGAAGGAACACAGGACTCAAACACATCCCACCCAGTCTGCGGGTGTTATCAATTGGAAATGTATTGACGTACCCTCGCTGTGCTAATTAGCTAGCAAGGGTAATCAAATTCGAGAAACTAAACAGTTCTTGAGAAATCTCACATGTTGACCCAGTTTGTATAAAGCAGACATTTTAGGCAAATGGGAATTTTCTTTTATATTCTATCAAACTGATCCCTTTCTTTATACTTGTTGCTACATAGCCTAGAGGCTCTTAGACATCTTAAATGTGTAAGACTACACATCTAAAAAGTTCTACGCTTTAAAATGTGAAACTTGAATCACTTTATTTCAAATTAAATGTTACACTGTCTGAAATATCCTGATTATTATTCATCTCCAAATAGTTTTGTTTTGGAATTAAACCAAGAAAAGTTACATTTCCTTCCCAAAAAGTATCTTTACAATACAAACACAAAAATAAGCTATTTCTGTATCACTCCATTGGAAAACACTGGCCATAAATTGTATTGTATACTAATGTACAGTATGTACCATTCCTTTAAGTAGACAGACTTGAAGTAATTAGGCCAAATATAAAAATGCATCAGATCTCCACAAATCAGAAGTAGCACGCATCAATAGGTATGCATTTCTCTGCATATGCTTCAAACTGCACAAGGTGTTACTACTGCAAGCCATGTATATAATTTATACATGCAAATGTTTACCACTTCATTCAGCCTTTGCCTTCACAATCATCCTTTAAAGTAAGCAATTTACATTCCTATTCCACAAACAGACCGAAAGACTGAAAGATTGCTACCAGATATGGGTTGCAAAATAGCCTCATGACTGCTAGATGGCAGCAAAGAGATGTTGACGTCTCCAACTCTTTGATGCCTTCTACAGGTCATCTTGACCACTGCAGTCCAGATCTTTGGAGCCCTAATCTCTTACAACTCTTTGTAATTATAAGGCAAAATACCAAGGATAGATTGGAGTTTGTGCTTATTTTATACCATAGAGAAGTAATGAATAGTTTGTGGTTTGTTGCCAGGAATGAATATGTCAAAAGAAGTGAAAATGACAGCATGAGTTAGGCACCTCAGGAGAAACTGAGATTTTGAACTAAGGTTAAAAAATAACCTTTATTTATTTGGCCTACTTAACCCCCACCTCCATCCCTGTATGACTCCATATGTAGGAATAACACTCCTGGTTTTTTTTAACTTACCAAGCCTAAACTGTCTTACTTTGAGTAGTAGTCTAAAATCCATACAGTGAAAACAGAAACTCAGAATCTGAGCACTTGTAAAGCCTTTTCATTCTAAAAAGATTTAGTGCATGGTTGTTCCTTTCGTTATCAAGCAGCAGATACTGATGCTAAACAGGGTCTGTGATTGTTAACCATCAGCCTCATAATCCTTGCAACATTCCTGCAAAGGGCATTGTTATCATAAATAAGTCCCAGGTTCCAAGCAAGCACCACAGTATAATAGTTGTACCCAAAGATTTGCACATATGGGGGATTTAAAACACAAGTATCACAAGCAACATTATATGCAATATCTGAGCATGGGAATTGTAAGGTCCTGATACCAAACTGTGTACAACAGATCTTTTGGAACATGTGCTGAACCAGGCCTTCATCTGCTGGATGATGTTTTTGTAGTTTTCTTTAATTCTGTCTCAACGATTAACTTAAATGTTTTCATTATCATTTTTCTATTTGATTTGAACAGCTTTTGTCGGTCACCTTGAGCATTAATAGCATTTAATAAATAAAAAAGGCATGTTTGGAGCATCCAGGGAGCATTGTTTCCCATTCATACAAGTGTGCCCTGTATCTCCATCCTCCACTCCAACCCCATGTTTCCTCCCAGCCAGTCCCCAACATGGAAAGTAAATCTGACAAGAGTGAAAGACTCCAGAGACACATGAAAAGATAAGCAGTAGACACAAAGCAGGTCCAACTTCACTCATGGGCATTATCTTTTGCTCCAAAAATTAAATCTCCCCACCTCAATTGCTATTTGACTGGGAAAGACCTAGATACAAAATATGTTTTTTTCCATAATGACCAATTTAGACCCTAAACACAAGTTAAAAACTTTTCTGGCCATGAGTTTGCTGGGTTTAAGAAAAGAATCTGAAGGAATTTGAGGACAAAAGGATCTAATTTGTTGAAGGTCAAGAAATTGATTTGTGGCCAGGACAGAATGCAAACATAACCCTTTTAATTTCATGTTTCATTTGCCAAACTGCATCAGCTCTTACAAGGTTTTTCAAATAATCTGCAATGACATCATGTCTATTGAACACAACAAAAACAATCCCTTAGGAATCTTTCTTTGTAGGTTGGATTTATACACTAGCATTAAAAGCTTGGCTGTACCCACAAACAGTTATATCACAGGCTTTCTGTATCCGGGCTGGAATACTCCAGAACACCAGTAAATTACAGCAAAGAATTTTTTCTAATATCTCTGTTTAATGCCTCAGTAGTAATACAGGCACTCTGAGATCATGTGTGAAGGGCCAGTGACAAAGGTTCTTCCAGATTTATTGTTCTTGGAAAGTTACAACTGGTACAGTAGTCAGTTGGTTACTGATTGTTCCCATATGATTTTGGCATCTTGCATTTCAAAACAAGCCATGTTCAGTTCAGTTCTTTATTACAGTCAAGGGCACGTCATTAATAAAATTACTAAAAACTGACAGGGCCAATAAAACATTGAAAACATTACTGACCATGTCAATAAAACATTAACACTAGACGCTCAACATAGTATGAATTCTACAGGTAATGTAACAAAAAGTTGAAATATTTACAGAGATGAATTCATTCTGACCTGACATTAGAGTGCCTTGGAATATTAGCTATTAATGGAATCGTATAATAACTAAGGATGTCTTTATAGAAAATACAATACATAAGAAAATAGGCTATGGTTTCATTAAGATCCATTACACACAGACTGTAGAGAGTAAGGAAAACTACCTCATCCAAGAGCATAGATGGAAAGTCCTAGGATTCTGTGGGTCCTAATGTCCACAGCCACTCAGTCCTGGTGGGATTAAGACAGGGCCAGTTTCTCCCCATCCAGGCTCACGTAGCCTCCAGGCACTGGAGCAAGACCTCAATAGCTGTTAGCCCTTTGAGGTAGTCCAGATAAAGAGCACAACTCTGAGTACTAACTCTACCTTTATTGTAAGGTTACATTAACAGAATGTAATACTGAAAGTATTTCTCCCTTCCTCTCCTTCTACTTTCCAGAAAAGTAGGGAGGGTCCCTTCTGAAATGCTTCCCATGCCCCCTCTCCTTCTACGGGCTGAGATACCTTTTCCATGACAGTGGCCTAGTCTGCGGCTCTTCCTCCTATCTCCCAAGGTCATTCCTACATACCATTACATCAGCCTCACTTGGCCAGCCTGGCATCAAAAGATATAATTAGATTTCATCAACATACTTATGATACTGAACCCCAAACTGGCAGATGATCACACACAGTGCTTCATGTAGATGTTAAACAGGAAGGGAGAAAGCAGCCAACCCTTGGACCACTTGATGATTGCTGGTGAGGCGATTTTCTGCTCTTTTGTCTCTTTTGAATAGTATGTAGATGCTGTTTAATTGCTGCCTTGTCTGAATACCAAGCTTCCAAGAATTCTCTTGCATTTTTGGATTTAGCTGGATTTAGAACCAGCCAAGAAGGAAGGACAAGAACCTTTGCAAAACAGCCACAGCCAATTCCCAACCCCCATAGCTGGTCTAGAAGGATATCTTGATCAATGGTATGGAAGACCACTGAAAGATCAGGGAGCACTAGGATGGATACACCACCTCCATCTCGGCTCCACCATAGGTCATCAACAAGCGTGACCAAGGCTGTCTCAGTACTGAATCCTGGCCTGAAACCCAGCTGAAACAAATCTAGAAAACTCATTTCCTCCTTATTTGTACAATTTGAGGTGATAATGATATTCAATGCAAAATAGCTTATCAGACTCAATTCTTATTGAGATCTCTGTCAAGCCTTGTTAGAAACTTGTTGTTTGATTCAGCCCAATTATCCCCCCAAACAAACAAACTTACACAGGAACGTTACCTTGTTGTACACTTTTGCACAGACACACACACATTTATCTGTAAATATCACACAAATAGGTTGGAGTACTCCAGCCTTGTGTATTTTAGCAATTCCAAAATTGCTCCCTTCTGAAACTGTACCGTTGTTCCAGGCAAGTAAATGATAATTAGTTTATTAAGCAACTTGTCCCAGGTGATGCAAAAGGGGGTCAGCGTGACTCTCCACATGAATTACCAAGGGTTATTATTCCGAGCCAGCGCTAACTGTAGTGCTTATTTAAAAAAGGAAAAGAAAAAGGAAGAATTAATATAAATATTCATAACTCATTAACTATTCATAAAATGTACAACTGATCTGTTGAAAGCAGCTTCTTGAACTGCAAAAGGGGAAACGAATCAGGATAGTTTTTCACGGGTTGCTATTCTTCTGGCCATACAATTTTCTAACTGTATTTTAGTGTGTGTGTGTATATGTATATGTATATGTATATATATATATGTATATATAAATAAACTATGTGCCACCCAGAGTTGTTGTAGAGTTTGGCAGCCTTAGAAAATTAATGGTTGGATTGGTAATCCTGGAGGGAAAAAACCTCTCTGCTAGAAAATATATTTTCCTAGTTTTAGGAAAAGAAAGCAGAGCAGAATATCTGTTTAAGTGGCTGTCAAATTTATACTTTACAAATAATAATTAGGAACAAGGAATGGGATTTAAAAAAAAATACTAGGTGAAGCTACCATAATCACGGTTTCTTTCAACACTATCACATAAAATCAATTTTAAGGTAGAAAAGGAAAATGGAATTGCAAAAAGACCTCACCGTTGTAAATGTCTATAAGAGAGAGAGAGAGAGAGAGAGAGAGAGAGAGAGAGAGAGAGAGATAACAAGGAACTGTTCTGAAACAGGGGAAAATCCAACACAGCCATTTTATCACAAGAACTCTAGAGAAACCCTTCAGAGGGAATGAGAGGCTTCTGGTTAAGGACATGCCCTTACCCTTGTAGGGAACGTAAACAACCTGTTGCTTTTTGGTTTTGTATCTCAAGCTTTTGCTGACCCAGTGACTGTGTGGCTAAGGGTCAGTCTAGATGCTATTAAGGAAACCAGAAAGGCTTCTTTTGCAAATAAGGAACTCAGGAAAGTTACAAGACGCTGAGCATGTAAAGGTTAGGCTGATGGTAATAGGTTATAAGAGGAAACGGGGGGAAATGTGGTTAAGCTAAAAGCCAAATGTTTTGCTTGCTCATATCAAAGGTCCTGAAAAGGGGAACTGTCTACAGTTTTCCCCTTTCCTCCTCCCACCTCATAGAGCAAACCATGCTAGCTCCAAAAATAAGGAAGTACTTCCCAGGGCTAGACCTTAGCCTGAAAAGAGAAGAAGGACCCAGAACAGGGGTCTACGGGGACTTAGAAGGAATAAGAGTTAGGGACTTTCATGGGAGGGAACTCATTTGGATTAATATAAGCAAACAGGGGAGGGGAATAATATATTCTGGAATTAATATAAACAAACAAGGGCAGAGAATAATGTATTCTGTTCAAATTTCTTTGATTGGCTGTAAAAACTCATCTTTATTATGCTTTCTGATGACAGAAAAGGTATAAAAGCTGTTGTAAACTGTTTTAAGGTGTGGCTGTTCTTTGTCTCCTTGCTGCCAGTCAGACAGAGAGTGGTCCATCCTGCTTTTCTCTTGGCCAGCAATAAAAGCTGAACCTTCTTTGGAAAAACCTCAGTCTAGAGTCTCATTTGGATTTACAGATTCTGGGCTAGAAAACCTTACACCCTCTATAACATAATCCAGTTGGGTGGATGAAATGGCAGGATTCTCATAAAGGCCAACAGGAGAAAGCTATATTCATGCTCTCCCCTACAGCTCCAATCTGAAACCCAAACTGTGCAAATAGTAAACAGCACTGGAGTAGGGCCACCATGAAGAACGTGGCTTTAAATATGCAAATACAGCTAACTAGAAGTAACTCCCATGCATGCTTAATTCTAAATTACCACCAAATGCAGATGTTGAGAAAGAATGTGTGGCTAATTCAACCGTCTGTGGCAAGAACATCAGCTATAGAATAAAAATTCAGTGCTAGATACCTGTAAGAACTCAATAGTCTGTAAAGGGTATAGCAGGATCTTCTCCAATTTCAGATACACCTACAGTCTGATCAGAAATTGCACTCAGTATATATTTCCCTACAGCCTTCATTTTGTCATGAGCTGAAAATATACAGTGGTACCTCGGGTCATGAACTTAATTCGTTCCACAACTCTGGTCGCGACCCAAATTGGTCACGACCCGAATCAAATTTTCCCATAAGGTTCAATGTAAATACGGTTAATCTGTTCCGACCCCTACGAATTTGGTCGCCAACCGATTTTGGTCGCAACCTGAATCAAATTTTCCCATAAGGTTCAATGTAAATACAGTTAATCCGTTCTGAACCATATGTTTTTTTTTTAAAACCACAAAAATATGACACAAAGTACAGTACAGTACACTATGAAGAGAGAGAACGCTAACCTTGCTTGAGGCGTGGAGGACAGGAAGGCGGGTAGGGAGGTGGTTATTGTTTGGAGGGAGAGTCCCCCTCCCTACAGGAAGCCACGACCACGTGTCTCAGCAGGGAAAATGGCCGCGGATCCTGTTCATCACCTGATGCGGAGTTCGCGAACGGAAGCAAAATTTTGCGAACCCGAATTGGTCGTGAACAGAAGTGTTCATGACCCAAGGTACCCCTGTAATGTTAATACCAGACCAAAGAGGTGGTTCTAGAGGAAAACATCAGATCTTGAATATATGAAAGATAATATTCAGTAATTAAACAGTCCATCAGTGACCACAGTCAAGAAGTCAATTAATTAGACCTAGAAAAGATAGAAAAGACCCCCAAAGATAACAGGAATCTCAAAACCAGTGATGAAAAATCTAAGTTATGTCTGCAGTTACTTGAAAACGATTTCTTCCAGAAAACTAGACCTTTACTTGTTTTAACAACACCTTGCAATGACCAAGTTCTCTTTCAATTGCTAAAAAACAGCTTGAATGTTCTGTCAAAATATTCTGCTGCCTGAATAATCTGTCCCAAAATCTTTCTACTATCAGAATTAACAATTTCAGTGTAAATTGAGTTGAATGAAAACCATCTGGAGCCTAGATTTGAAACTACTGACATCCATTAAAGACGGGGGGAAACAAATTTAAAAACCTTGTCTACTACAACCAAGCTAGTCCATACCTCCAATAATAATAGATTTAATGTTACATCCAAGAACTTTTTTACAGTAAAAAGTAGACTAAAATAATTAATATTCCAAGGTGCATGGACATGGTGAAAGCGAGGATGGTTTGAAAAGACAGAAAGTAATGTATAGTGATTAGTGTTGGGTAAATTAGATTTAACTATGATTCATTTTCTTTTTCTTACTTCATGGTTTAATTTCTTGAGTTTATTTCTTACTCTGCACCTTGCATAACTTTGCTTGAAAGAAAATAGTGTGATGGCTATAAATGCATGTCTGCATGTTCCAATAGATTATTGTGATGGTCTCCTATGACTTATGGTCTGTTTTATTTTACCTGAAATCTATTCTGGGTTGTTTTATCAAGATTTAAGTTAAATTTAGGGAGGATCCAAACATCCCCTGTTTGTTTTTATGTTCTCTGGACACATTCTTTGGTTTGGGAAAGTGCTAGAAAGTTTAAAGAAAATGCCCATCAATCCCATGCCTTTACCTCTACAACATTTGACTTGTGTAATTTTTTGCAGGACAAGAAACATGGTTAATGTCTTGCATTTCCAGGACAATTTCATCACCTGGTTAATTGGTATCTTCTGGAAATGGTTTGGGGTAGATAAAAAACTCAACTTGTGATGAATGTAAGTTTTTCTTCCAAGAATCCTTCAAAAATAGAGTTGTTTAATAATGAATAAGAATGGTGAAGATTATCTACCCCTTCTCCTACAAGCCTCCTTAGATCACTTGTCTAATTCCCACTCCTAATTCACCTTACAGGAAACTCGTTTTTCCTCCCCCTCCCCAGCACCTTTCACTACATCACCTGCAGAACCAGCAAAGATTCAACACTTCCCAATCCATGTAATTTTAGTTCGGGGAAAAAAATGCAGCACTTGGTGAATTATGAATAAGATGAGGGATAAACCACAGACTGATTCCATTCATTCAAAAGGAGACTGAGAAAAAGTACTAGAGATGCAGACTGTGACAGTAAGCATTATGGTGACTATAATGGGAGAGGAGAAATACAGAAGTTGATACATGTCCGAATGTCCCCTTTCTTTTAACATAAAGTCTTCTAAACTATAGAGGTAGTTGGGAGAAGGGGAGCTTCTTATCCCTTTCCTCTATAATACAGACAGATGGCAAAGACAGCACAATATGCAGGGCTAAAATGTGGTACACTAGTTAATTCAATATGTTTGCAAACCCAATTAACAGAAATAATTTATGAAGAAGAGAAAAAACAAGTTGCAAATCAAACTTGACCCCCACTAGCTAAATGGACAGAACCTCTGCCGGATTGTTGGGCAACAGTATGGAAATGATACTGTTCCAGATGTTTCTTCATCTTCTCAGTCTATCTTATAGACTTGAGCTTTCCTGGCATTTTCTTATCGTGGATGTGGATCCTGCTTGGGAAATGTTACGGATTTGGGCCAAAGCCATATGACGATGCTTCCTATATTTTTGATTCAAACCTAATTTCCCATTTGATGTAACAGCCACCTCTTTTTCTCATGGACACTTACCAGAAACACATAGGGAACCAAGAAATATCAGAAAGAACTCATTATTTAAAGAGATGACAAATGACCATATCCAATGCAATGCATGATTTCTTTTGTGATACATTACCATTCCCCTGTGGGCCATCTAATACAATAAATATAATACAATGTATTTTATACAATCTTTCCATCCTCCAGAGATATATCTCATTTACTGTGAGATTAAGAACCTTGTCCAACCGCTGAATTGAAGGGCTCTCCACCCATCCTTGAGTTTGCAAAAAACTCCACCAGCATGAAATTGGTTGCCACCCATTGCCAACCCTTATTCTGTTTTTATTGTCTCTATTCTCCATCCCTGCCAGTCACTGGACTGCCATCCAAAGTCATGGGTGACAAAGCTAAAAGATTTTATACACCCCAAGGCTGCCCTTGGATAGTATCAGAATAAGAGGGAAAGTAACTATTTAATATTATGACAGCCAAGGGTGGCTTAACTCCCTCATGACTGTAGAGTATCAACAGGTCCCAGCAGACAAAAAGGTATATTTGTGCTATAGTTAGCTGGAAGTGGGGAAAGACTCTCTGATTTCAACCATTCAGATTGACTGATTGATTGATTGATTGATTGATTGATTGATTGATGTCTAGAGTTTAATTTTCCATGCTAGTGATGGACCATCTGATTTTCACTACACTAATGTTCATTCTTCACTGTGGAACTTTCCTTCTTTGTAAAATATAAAAAATAAATAAAGCCTTCCTCAATTCAAGCTTTACTCTTAGGTCTAAATGGAGTATTTCATTTGTAGTACATGTAGTTTTCTTCACAATCCTACAGAAGTAATTTGCCACTGCCTTCTTCTGAGATATTTTTTCAACTTCCCCATCTAACCCAGATTTTCTGATGTCTCCCATTTAAGTACCAACCAGGTACAGTCCTGCTTAGCTTTTTCAAGGTCAGCCAAGGTTGTATAGGGGAGACAAATGAAGATGATGTTCTGATCTTGTCTCTCTACTCTAAGCCTAGATCCAGAAATACCTCCAGTTGTACCAATACACACAGAGGAGCACTTAACACCCCCAGTCATTCAATATATAGAAACTGAATGTCTGAAAAGCCTTCTTTTCATGGACCGAACGTATATTAATAGAAAGTCTTTTTTTAAAAAAAAAAATCACTTCCATTTTGTTTAAATGAACTCCATCAAATTAAATGAGCATTAACCTTTACCCTCAAACTCAATGCAATACATGATTGTGAAACTGAACCCTTTTGTTCAACAGCTGCAAGCACTTTGGATATATTATTTGACTAACCTATGTAACATTACTGAAATATAGGTCATGCAAAGCCTTAAAAATTATAAAAGCACCTGGGAATGTGAAAGAGAGAGGGAAAAGTCAGAGACAGTAAATGAAAAGGCTTCTGAAGGTATGGAAAGAATATGAGCAAGGAGGGTTGTGCCAGAGAAGAGCAAAGAAGTTGAGATGCCAATACCAACATCAGAAGAATGTGGACCATGATGATTTCCGTCATTACATTTATTTCCCTTTGCTGGGTTTCTAGAAATTATAATTCCTAATTTGCTCACATAAGTATGATAAGCACATAATAGTTATCAATTATGACAAGATGTCAAAATAACTTCCAATTTCTGTTCCTACGGATCACCCAATACGTGCTTGGGGAACCTGCTCCCTAAAGTTGGGTGGTGGTGCCTACTTTTTGATACTCCACTGATTTCAGGAGGAATTACTCCCAGGTGAACAGATGTAGAGTTGCAAACCTACTGATGTAAATTGTTGCAATGACCAGATAGTAGAGAAGTAAAATAGAAATATTTATAAGACAGAAAGTATCAGAAGGCAAAAATAGGGCATTAGCTAAATCCTAATAATGGTACCAGTGTGTTTTCCCTATCTATCTGATAAGAAAACTCTCAGATTGAGATGACCACCCTTCAGTAAAATAAAAACCTTTAGCGCTACAAGGTACAGAAAATTGTTCTTGTAGCTCAGTGTGAGTCCTACAGCCAGAAGGGAAATGCGAAAGGGGTGTTGGTTTCTCTTCTCTGGAGACGTGTGTACAGAATCTCCTATCTCAGGAGAAAATGCCGCGTCTCTTGGAGAATGTGTGCACGGTCTTTTTATACATTAGAGAAGCAGCAACTCACTCATCACTTGTTAGAAGTGCTGATTACAATAAGTGGCATGATAAACTTCCACAATCATCCAATAACTTCAATGCCTGAAACTGCTGGCATTATTTCACAGAGAGAGAGGCATGAGTCAAGCTCAAAGCCAAAGAAAAAGTCAATCTGACTCAAGTTTATCCTAGTTCAGCCGCCTGTTCTATTATTCCAGTTCTTCCTGTCCTTCAGGCCTTCAGTAATTACTCTGTGTTAGAGTTTTCTCTTATCCTGGGACAATACTCTTTGCTGATACCACAGAAGCCCAACACAACAGCTTTATCTAGAGACATAAGAATAGGTATGACTAAATGACAGCCCAGCTCAATTATCTTCCTGGCTTTACTGCCCGCCTGACACACACATCGGGCATAGGCCAAAGTGATATCACATGCATCATGTGTCAGAGTGCGCAGATGACATGAATTATGTAATTTTCAACATTTGTGAGATGACGTGATGACATAGATGATGTCACCTGCCTCTCACATCCACACTGCTGGTGTGCTGTTTCTCCCACCATTTAACTTACGCAATTTCTGTGCTATTAATGTTTGCAAAATCCCTTGCAAGTCTAATGCACTTAGGCTTCATTTTATAATTTGCTAATAACCAGAAAGCTAGGATTAACCTCCCTAATTCCCTTGAACTCCAGCAGAGAAGCAGGTATGACAATTCCATCTCACTCATCCTATTAAAAAGCTTTGACCGCACAGACAAGGCAGATGAATCAACCTTCCCATACATAGACACAGATACATGACACTCAGGAAAGACTGTGGTGAAACCCTGTTCTCAGGCCAGAAACAAAAGTGAATGCTCAGGTTGTATTTGGTCAGTACAGCAAGAAACAAGCCAATGGCATCTTCCATGAAGAAGAGAGACCAGAATAGTCCTACTCATTCCCAAGTGAAAGTTAAACAAATAAGGAACACAATGGAATGGCATGATTGCATACTCCATCACACAAGCGGGCTCATGGGTGTCTGCTAGAAGCCATGTTGTGCATGATATGACTGGCACAAATTACATAATTAGCAACATCTGCACAATGACATCACAAGTGTGACATCACTTGCCCTGTGCCCTTCCCCGCAGATGCCCATAAGTAGACTAAGACTGGATTATTAGTCTCCATGCCAGATAATGACAACTTCTCCCCATCAATGAACCTATTGGAATGGACCTATTACTGCCTCTTGAAACCTCAGTCCTCAGATGATTACATCTTTTCTTAGGAAAAAGACCTCCAGTCCAAATTTTGAAAAGCTATGCCTTCCTACAGCTAATATTCAGCTTCGAAAACAATCCTGTCTACTTGACACATGGATTGATGTCATGGTTTGGGGTTGTTGGCTTTTTTGAGTGGGGGTAGGGAAGAGGAATTAGAAAAAAAAAATATTCCTCTAACAATATTTGTAAGCCCTCATTCCAAGCATGTTTGTTGTGCAGCTTCAAGGCAACAGGATTACTATAATTAACTTCAAAAGCTTGCTGATTTGTTGATGCCATATAATGTCAATCTCTTTCATAAACTCATTAGAATCTTTGTAAATAAACAGTGAAAATTATGCAAGAAGAAAGCAAAATCCAGCTCTTCATACTTATCTTATCCTTGGAAGAAAGGATAAGATAGTCCAATCCAAGGACTATTGCTGACAAACAGAATTCTGAAAAAGGAATAGCTTTCTGGAACAAAAACCTAGGTCGTTTCTTTGAAGAACGCATTATTAAGATTCCAGAAAAGTGAGGATAATCTGTCTAATTATACCATATCGCTCATCACCTACCTCAAAAACCAATCACTTATCCAAAACAAAAATTTGTATAGATTCAAGAAAATGTGCTAACGTAAGGTTGGCAAATTAGTGCAACATATAATTTCAGATAACCCTTCAAATGCTTTAGACGTAACCAAGATTTCATCTTATGCTTTATTGAAGTCATACATTTTATGAAGGACCTCATCTGAGGAAAACAAAATGTATCTAAGTACAGAAGTAGCTCTTCAAGTTAGCAGATAAAAATTCATTACTGTACCTATATATCTTTCTGTATACCATGTTTGGGAAAAATACAGGATGTTAATTTCAACAGTTTTCCTAAATTTGGGCTTCTTCATACAATCAGTTAACCATTTCCTTCCATTTATGATTTGCATCTCAAGGAACAAATCAGTTAGGTCTGTAAGGAATCAACAAGTGATGTCGTTGCAGTCAGAGTCCCATGATCAAAGGGCACCAAAACTAGTCCCTAGAGAGTGGAAATGGTGACAGGGTCTAAGAAGGTGGGGCAGCAACCATCAAGCCTGCAAGACCATACCCCTTTTCCAGCTGGGAATGGGAGGTAGAGGAATCAATTGGATTCTCTTCTTGATGTGCACCTTCAACAAGGATACCAACACAGTGACAACATCTCCCTCCTCCTCCTGTGAGGCTATGAACATCCAAACAGAATAGGATTGGTTCAGCTGCCATTTCAATAAGCAGATTAATTTTAAAGGGTTTATTTTAAAAACTTTAACCAGGCAAGCGCCAGACCACTTTTCATCAAACACTTTCTGGCAAGTGAAGCTGAGGAAAATGAGATGCTCATAAGGCAAGGAAGGCCACAATTGTTTTCACTGCCACCAGAGATAAAACAGGGTGGCAACAAGTCTGGCATTGAAAGGGACAATCACCAAAGGAGGTCCCAAACTATACTTTTCCTGGGATCCACTCAAACCTGGGAGTTCTGTTGCAATTGTGTGGCAACAGATGCATGATATCATCACACAAATGCTACAACTTATGTACTTGCATCAGACATCATGATGCAAATATGTCATTGCAGTGCTGGCACAAAGTACCTGCAGCAGGTGATCAGCGCAGTTCATTACAGACAACATACATTACTGTATGTTGAGTCTTAATTCTGAGGAGCATAGCTAACACCTAACATAGGTACAGAATTGGTCCCTATTATTCTGATAAGAAAAATGGAGAAGGCAGTGCTCTATCCTGCCATTCTGAGTTATTTCTGTGTGTATATCATTAAGCCGTATAAATCTTTCAAATGGTCAAATGGTTCTTCTTCCTCATCGAAGAACCTTGCCTAAAACTTCCTCAAAAATTAGCACCGTCAATCAAGTAAAGCACAACATCTGGCCATTTGGCATCAATTCTATTTTCATAGGACTAAATGCTATATCACAAGTTTCATAAATAGTTACAATTGTGATGCAAATAGTTAAAATTGTGATGCAACCAGGAAACTTTTTAAGGACTCAAACAGTCTGTTGAAACCAACTGGACAAATGTGAGGCTACCACTTGCATAATGATAAATCTTCCTTTAAAATAAAGTCTCCCCAGAACACCATAAACCATTCTTCCCATCCTCATTGAATCAGTTTATCATGTAATATAATTTCTGTCCAAAATTACAATTGCTATAACCCAATAAAATGGCTAGTTAAAACATAATCCTTGACATTAGTCCTGGAATCTATTTCAACATTTTACGAGTCACTTGGGAGAAAGTGACAAACAAAAGCAGCTAAAACTCTGTTTAAGTGCAAAAAGACCAAGAATTTAACACAGATAATAAAGAAGTACTTGTAATATTAATTTTTGTAACCATGATTCATATATTACATGAACATGGACACCAAGTCTGCAAGATGGTGGGTGAGACATTGTGATCCAAGCCCGCCCCTTCTACAGGTGCACGTGGCTTTGATGCATACACAAAAGGAAGGGAGCTGGGTTGCAACAGCCCACCCACCAGCTTGTAGATTTTGATCCCTCCTGAAGATGCCACTAGACATGAATCCCATAAGACGTAATCAAAACAAATCAATCCTTATTACAGTGATAGACCAGTATAGGGAAAATAGGCACAATCCTTGAAAAGAAGCATAAAAGTAGAATAGATAAAAGGCATAAAATTGTATATAAAATCTATATAAAGTGTATAAACTAAAAACTAAAAGTATATATAAGAAACATAAAAGATACAAAAATAAGAATGCAAGAAGAGGCATGGGAACAGCCATAAGATTTGCTTATGTACTTGCTTCGTCTATACCAAATATACACACCACCATGCCATCTTCTACATTCCCTGTTGACCCAGTGCATATGATTCATATTCTAAATAGCATCATAGAGATCCTCTGTGCATTGTTGCCTCACCCACAACTGGAGCTCAAGAGTATCTGGAAAATCACATATCAGCCACATATCATTCAACTCAGACCTAAAATGTTTGGTCTTTATAACTGATTTCCACCTGCTCTTTCTCCTTCCAATAAGCTGATTGTAGGTTGAATGATGTGTATACTTTGGATATGAAAACCTGGTGGGTAGATAATATTGAATTTCAGTTCTCAGATGTTATTGAACTTATTTCTCCTCAGGCCTAGGTAGCAGAGCCAATGGGAGTTGGCGTTCATTCATTCATTCATTCATTCATTCATTCATTCATTCATTCATTCATTCATTCATTCTTTCATCACATCAGCAAACCTACCAGATTCCATAGCAACTCTGGGCAGTGTACAATATGAAAAAGAAATTAACAACAAGGCAAAAAATAAAACCATCTTCTCAACCATAGAGCATTCCCTGAATGGGCCAACCTAATCTAGCATTTGGGGAAGAGCAAGATAAACTAAAAAAGGACAGGAGTAAATGGAAATCTCTGGGGGGATGCTGATCCAGAGGGTGGGCACTGCAACAGAGAAGACTCACTTCCTGGCTCCCATCAAGCAGCACTATTTAATTGATGGGACCCAAAACAGGACAAATCTGATCTTAAAGGACAGGTAGAACCTGCAGGAGACAGATGGTCCCTCCGATAGCCAAGTCTTATCTGGGTAGCCATGCACTGCACATCCTTGCCCTAGACAAATGTAAGGATGCCACAAATTTATGAATCTCCAATTTATGTTTTTTAAAAATTAAAAAAAGCATAGGTCCCAATACAGTGAGTTTAGTGAGTTTAATTACAGCTACAAATGACTGAACAAATCATAAATGTCAACATAGGAAATAAAAACAAAAGAGCTTGTCCAATTTTTCTATGAAATTATACATACATGAACAAAGGGAAACTCCTTTAAAGTTCTATTCTTCCATGGAAGAAATGTATCTTTCTCATTGATGCTTCTGTTGAAAACTACGTCACTTGAAAGTGCTTAATTAGATCAGCCAAGCCCCATACCCAAAAGGCATATAGGACGGCATTAGAAATAATGTCCAGTAGGGTCCCTCCACTGATGGAATTGCATCCCAGATGCCAGGGGTGCTGGGGGGAAGTGCAAAAACATGACCGTGCGATTGAAGCTCTGTCTCTTCTATGTGTGATGCATGTAAAAATGGGCACACCTTTCAACTGCACACTGGTGGCCGCCAGCTTGACTTTTTTACCCTCCAGCCCGATGCCCTGCTCACAGGGATCCATTCAAAAATTACCCCGCTATTTCTTCTTTCTGCTTCTTGTCTGCTCCACACCACTCAAGGGAGAGGGGAAAAGGGGGAGGCGGTCCAGTCGGAGGGGTTTCTTTGCAAAAGCTGCTTGAAAAAAAAAAAAAACATTTTCTGAGTGTCTCTACTGCAATCAACTTCCAAGCATGTTGGACATGCCTCACCTCTATTTCCCTAAAATTACAAAACAACCAAGCATCTCTCAAGATTCTAAGATGAAAAGAAGTCATGCCCACGTCACTTTTTCAGAATGACGTATCAAATCTTCGGGCCCAAATGGAGCTTTGGGAAAACCAGACTAAAAGCTCCTTCTCCGACCCCTTCCAACGTTTGCAAGTTTACGGCTGTTCCATGCTCTACAAGCAACATGGATTCACCCAACCCACCTCCCAGGATTGCTGTGGGGCAAATGAGAGGAGTCAGCACTACAGATGCTGCCCTGAGCTCCTGGATGAAAGTCAGGATATAAGACTAATCAGGCAATAAATGATGCAGAAGCTGTGCTTTGATTCAAACAAAACATTGTGTTGTTTCTGTAACTATAGGTGCCTACCCCTTGCTTTCCACAGGTTTGGGTGGTTATCTTCCATTGTTCTGATATGGAGAGTTAGGAATGTAACAATTTAAGCCCGGCATCCAGGGATCACATAACTTTCAAAAGTGTCTATGTATGAATGGTCCACCTTCCTTCACCTCTAGGACCATTCTTCTCCAGCAGTGGTACGAGAAAGGTTCCAGAAACATTTTTCAATCTAATCTTTTGCAAATATTTCCAATGGTGTTGGAAAAGACCAGACCTCCTTTATCTTTGCTGCACCATCTTCAGAAGGAGCAGGAAGAGACCATTTTTCTTAACTATATAAATTAGTCACCCATCTCACATATTTCTTTCCAATATGTATCTTGATTCATCTCCTTCTTCACCTGTCTTCATACATCCAAACCTTAACCATCAAGTATAACGCTGAATCAGAAGAATAGCTGTTGATGGTCTACGTCTAGGAGAAATTTTGCCCTGAACTTAGACATCTGTGTGTGTGCCTTCATGTTTCTGCGTGTATGGGTATCATACTAAACGGGGGGAAAGTCCTTAACAAATTAAAGACAAATGAAACACACAGAAAAGCATTAAACTGCACAGAATAAGTAGTACAGCATGTTCATAATGCAGAAAGATTGAAGCCTTTGCAACCAAATGTCAGGTTTATCTGATAAAGGGACTACACACACTTTATGTTTACACCAGAGTAAGGTCCAATAAATTAAAAGGGCTTACTCCCAGAAAAAATGGACAAGATCCTGGTGCTTCTTAAAACTTGTAATTGTAGTCCCTTTATCAGATGAAACTTGTGAAAAAAAAATAAGGCTTAATTTTTCCTTAATACTTACTTAATTTCAAGGGTTTAAATTTGCGGATGGGGATATAACATCAGGAACTAAGCACTTTCTTTTTATCAAGCAACTTTTAAGAAGATGATTTAGAAATGAAGAAAGTGCACAGCTTAATCCTTTTCTACCCCCCCCCCCCAGGTTTCTACCATTGGCACAACTGTATAAAATGTAATAATTAAGGTCTCCCTATTTGGAGATCTATGATATCCCTGACTAAAGGATTATTCAGGCTAGCTTTACAATGTTCTCAATTTATCATCCATTTCTTGCAAAAGATTGTTTGGATCACTTTTTAATAAAAACTGCCAAAAGCAAAGCATTCACCAGTTTTAATTACTATAAGCAAGCCTTCCGTTAGACAACTAGAGAAGTAGGCTTGTTTGACAAAGGGAAAATATAGCACAGAGGAATGTATTCTCCCCACAGCAGTATAAGATTTAAAAAAAAAAAATAGTAAGATTAATTAGCAGCCTTGCTTCGACATCCAAAGATTTCATGCAGGAATATGACACCTTTGTTTTCAGTGTTCATGCCCTGCAATGAGAAATTATCTCAGTGACAAAACGTAATGCCTTCCAACATTCACCAGCCATAGTATTATCAGATTTTTTAAAAGAAAAGTACACAGAGACAGAGCCAAGAACTTAAAGGAAAATGCAGCCATTCCAATGTTTACCCTAAAAATAAATATAGTGTTCATTCAATATGTTGGACTCTGCTCAATCTATCAGCATTTCTAAATCTTTTTCCGTAGCACATATTCTGAGCAACAAGGCTGCAACCAGAACAATCAGACCAAAGGACCTGTTATTCATCAATATGTTATGCTTCCTCCCCCCAAATCATTTCAAAAGTGGTTTTATCCTTCTTGCCATGACAGTGAACAAACAGCACATAGCCCAGGCTACTAAGGAAGAGGAAGTTGGTACAGTAACTCATGGTTCAGCATCTGGCTGAAAACAAATGTCCCCATCTGAATCCTCTCTTTCTTTGAATTTACGTGAGGCTCTTCTCTCTGAATAAGGGTTCCAGTGAGAGCGGTGCCTTCTAGACAACCCAAGGAATGTGTTACTAAGGGCACGATGAATGGTCTAGGAAAGACCATTTTAAAGTCACTGAAATATTTTAGATTGGGAATAGGTTGCTATTCAACATTGCATAGCAACAGGATCTGAAAGTTATACATAGGACATAAAATTAGCCACTCAGTCTTACCTACCCTAAGGAGGATCTTAACTCAGTAATATTTACTTCTGAATAAAGCCATTAAGTGGTAGGCTTTAACAGCACAGCATTCTGCATGTATTTATACAAATCACCTGCATTTATCCCCAACATCAAGCTGGATCAGATATTTACCCTCTTTTCCATTGAAAGCCCCTAGAAAGGAGATTCTTTAAACACCTTCTGTTCCATGATCAGCTAACTAATCCAAACGAAGCAAACTGAGTGTAAAAATCTTGTAAATAATAAAATGATTTCAAGGCTGTGATTCTGTTCATTATTTATTAATGGCGAAGGCATGAGACTGGTGTTTTTCTTTTGAAAAACAGGCATTTTAAATTTTATTTATTTACACTGGATCTTGAACATTAAAGCAACGAGATACGTTTCATGCCCTTCTCCAAATCAGTTCTTCATATACAGTATGTAAGCTATGAAAAATTACACTAAATCTATGACATTAGATTTAACAAACAAGCATACATTTGCAAGATATCAATGAAACGCAAGTGTTTTAGACCTGAAGTCAGGTAACCCACATATATAAAAATTCTTCCCTAGACAAAGCATTCTAATTAATACTCTGAAATAAGAAGCTTTTGTTTTAAAACCATGAAGCATAAAAAAGAGCAAAATGTCCTTCAGAAATTAGTATAATAATATATTCCTTCTCATTTAAAATCCTTTAAAAAATTCTGTACATCACTAGTGTTTTCTTTTCTACATGCATTTAAGGACGTGCAACGGAACATTCTGATACAACTATAAATGTAGCATCTGAAAGTTTAGCTGGCATGTCACTCAAGCAATCACACAAGTTGACACTATATGAAGTTGGCTATATATTATGCAAATACACTGCAAACATTAAAATGGTAGGCTGCTAAAAATGCCACCAATTCATATTAAAAAATGATAAATCACATCCGTTGACAAATTACCACCAAAGCAGATACATTCCAGCAATTTTAATTAAATGGGTGTTGACAAAACATTCTGTGCTTAAAAATGTGTCTGAATGCACCTTTGAAATCATTCAGCAATCTTTTTAAAATGACTAGCCAAATAAATAAGGCAGAGATTTTTTTTATTATCAAATATTTAGACCTGGTTATTCAGGAGGGATTATAAATTGTATATTACTGCAAACCCTGAATTCATTAAATGTCTTTTTCATTTTTTTTTAAATCCAGTTGTTTGTGGGCTTATGTATATTTGTGGCTATATGTTCATATTCAGTTTCAGTAAATATTATTTGAAACTGGCCATATCACAGTCACATATCCAATTTCAATCAGGCAAACACAGTAGCTGCAAATTTTTTGTATTTCAAGGCCGGCATTTAATTATTTATTTGGTAGGCATCCTGAATTTGACTGTCTGCATTTCCATTTTGTAAAGAAAAGGCTCTAAAATTAAGCTAGCTATTATCACCTAAGTAAGCAGACCTAACAGCAACTCGATTATTGTGTCTTCTTTATACACACACACACACACATATCCTTCAGCTATCCTGATGGCTTATTTCCAGACTGAATTCTCATGTGCTTGTCTTGTAAAATGAAGCAATTTCATTTCAGAGTAGCCTTATAAAAGAATACTTTATGTTATCAATCATCAGCTGATCAGCTGTTCAAAGAAGTAAAGGTCTAAAGACATTGTACAGGAAACCTATTTATTTGCAGCGTACCTCATTCCTTGCTCCCTATCTTAAAGTAGCTTATCCTAAATTAGTCTTTTATTCTTACTTCCATTACTGATACTTCTAGTCATAAAAATAGTGGCCAGATAAATTATATTCTTTAGTCCCACTTAGACACTTCCTTACTCTTTGCAAGATGCATGCATTTCTGATGGATGCCCAGTTTATTTTAGTGATTGACAGGGTGCTTCAAATGAAGCACCAATCCTCTTGCCTTGCTAGGCAAATGTTGGGCTTTAAATTTACTATAATTTGAGGGAGTTACTGCATTCCTCCAAATGGACAAAGAATCAAGTATTTAAGAAAATATGGTGATGGCAGTACAACCCAGGGCTTCCTTTAACCACTTGAAAAAGGCAAGACATTCCTAATGCAATTCTGTTTTAACTTTCTCTTTCTAGCTCTCAAAGTAATCCACTGAAGCCTGCAGAAAGTGACAGAGAGAACGGGATCTGGTTAGGCAATGAACTGTCAACCTGTGCCATAAACTTTAAATATCTTAGATTCTGCTAAATAAGCTCTGATCAGTGTGCATGTGGTCTAGCCCCGTGGAAGATGAGTTCAAGTGATGATAACTATTAAAGATGCTTAATGAGAATTGTCCCTATTTTTAAAAAAAAAGAAAAAGAAAAAAGAGACTGAAATCCTTCTACAATAACCAAGGAAATAAACTCAATTTGATCCTTTAAATCACAGTCCCTGACCAGATTCAAATATTTCTCTGCGTTCCTTTCTTGACTGTGAATTTCGATCTGTTCTGGGCAAGTTTTCGAGGAAAAACGGTGGGCTGTTTTCAAAGAGGCTAGCCTGGAATTCACGCAAAACAGGGCCGAATGGGCAAGCTTTTCGGACGCTTCGTGGCACTGCCTAACAAAATAAGGGACTGTTGCATTTAAGATGCCAAGCTCCCTTATATAGCTTTTTAAGGGGGGGGGGGGGGGAGACCTTACCAGAGCTCTGATTTTGCACATGCGTAGATGCATTCAAAAGCAGAGGACTAAAACAAGCCCAGGACCTGTCAAAACATTCATGCTGTACACTGGGAAATTATCCGGTTGCAATGGGCAGAGGCTAGCATCAGAAACTAAGTTAGAGCTGTGACTTCGGGAAAGGATTCTTCAGGGCCAGTTCAGGGGCCGGGAGGGGGGAGATTAAGCCCCGATGTCCCCTTCGCTTTTGCAACGTTTTCAGTCTGGGCATCTGCTGGGCTAAAATAGCCCTTGGAGTCAGAGGGCTGGGAATGTAACTAGAAACTTTCCTCTCCGCGCAGCTGAAACGGCCGGGCAGCGGAGAGATGCTATTTAGGGATGGTCCTGAGACGCCGAAGTGCAGGAGGGCTCCCACCAGGACCCTTTTCGATCTCATCTGCCCGATGTTCTCCTTTTGATCGCTACCGGCCCCCAGGCACGGACCAGGGTCGCCGGCCGCCCATCCGTCCCCGACCTGTGACCTGCTCTCGACCCGGCGGGCTTTGCCAGTCCCTCTCCGCCTCCCCGTGGCCCGCCGCCGCCGCTTCCTCTGCCCTTTCCCAGCCACGAACTCCCCGGCTTCCCGGGTTGCCTTCCCGCCCAAGCCCCTCGGTCTCCCCCCACCCGCCTCCAGCCGGACTCAGGCGGGACTTACGTGGTGGCCGAAGGGAAGGGCCCTTCCGCGGAGAGGTTGATCACCAAAGACTGGCAAAGTGTCAGGCTGAAGAAGAACCACCAGCTCGCAGCCATCTTCCTGATCGAAGAGCGGTGCCCCCACCCCCACCCGGGGCCACAAGTGATGGGGGAAAGGACGGGGCAGGGAGGAGAAAGTTGACCCGGCGGGGCGAGAAAGACAAGCGGCGGAGAGCAAGCCCGGCCGGGGAAGGCGAGCCGAGGAGACGCCGCGAGCCGCGCTCCCGGTCTCTCCGCGAAGCTCTCGGCAGCTGGCAAAAGCAGGCGGCGGGGCGGCTGGGAGAAGAGGCGAAAGCGAGCAAGGGCTGTGGGCGGAGGGGGGGAAGGGGAGCGGAACCGAGCGAGCGGATCAGCTGCTCCGACAGCGGCTCCTCCGGCTCTTCCTGGGATCCGCCGCCATCAGGGCGACTTGGGGAACGGAGCAGGCTGGCTCGGGTGCGTCTTGGCGCGCGCGCGGGGGGCGGCGGGGGCCGCGCTGTGCCTTTCCTGATTTATTCCCGGGTTCGGAGCGAGAGGGGGGGCAGGGGGAGGAGGAGGAGGAGGAGGAGGAGGGGTGGGGCGGGCGAGCGAGCGAGTTGGAGGGGGGAGATTTCCGTCTCGGCTTCCCGCGGATTGGAAGAGCGAGGAGGATCTCGCCGAGAAAGTCGTCTCAGCCCACTGGGGAACCGAGCCGCCCCCGCCGCCGCCGCCGCCGCCGCCTCCTGCGGGGACACGCTTCGCCATACAAGGGAATCCATGGAAACTCCCAAAGTTGGCGTCAAGCCGCCTCCCGCCTCCCCACCGCTCCCGCGTCACCGTCTCCCTCCGGGGACTTGGAAGGCGACCCGCGCCGGACGGAGCTGGCCAGCCTCCCCGACTGCGCCCCCTCTCCAAGCAGCCGCGCTCCACCGCGCAAAAGCCCTCCCTCCTCTTCCTCCCCTTCGGCGCGGGCCCCTGGGCTGAGGAATCCTCGGGGCGAAGGGAGCGACTCCCCTTCCCCCGGTCCTCGCCGGTCCTGCACGTGACTTGGCCGGGCGGCCGGTTCACACGATGCCCGGGAATGGACACCTTGGGAAACGGGACGCCCGGACGGAGGGGCGGTCGAGCGTCCCCGTTTCCCAGTACAGTTTCCGGGGGACCGGGGTGTCCAGCCCCTGCAAGGCGCTCAGGCCGACAGCGTTGCTGGAATATTGCGTCGGAAGGGTCGTGCTCACCCGCGTGTTTGTCTTCTCTCACAGGCAACAGGAGAGACCCTCCAAACCGAGGATGCCAGGCCTGCTGACCTGGCCAGCTCCTGGCCACCAACTCTGTCCCTCTCCTTGGACAGGAGTGGGGTGCCGGTAGGCAGTTTTCCCTGGGAAAGGAGAATGATTCTTCCCTTCCTTGCCTATGGCTTTCCCTGTTAGGAGGTCTTGCAGTTTGGCCTCCTTGCAACTGGCAAATCATGATACAATATGGATGGGCAAGGAGGGGAGAAAGCTGCGCTTGTCGCATCCCTGCGAGCCAGAAAAGTCTTTCGTGTCAGCAGAACTCCTTCCTGGGGTGATGCTCTTGTTGAACAATGCGCAGAGCACAACCCAGGAAGCAAGATTCATACCAAGTTTCGTTAGCCAAGTTCAGTAGCAAGAAACAAGGGGTTAGGATACAGAATCCTGGAAACTGAACAGGCTTTGCCACTTACAAGGAGGCAAAGCTCCAGTCTCCCTGATGGGTGGAATTCATCAAGGAGCCTCTCTGTGCCTCGCTGGAACCTTTTTTCCACCTAAGTCTGACATTGTAACATCCATCTGCCCTTAGTGATGTTTTGAAATAGTCCCTTTTTCTTTTCAGCGAGTTTTCTTGCAGTGACAAATAGCCTTTTATTATTTGTTTGGCTTCTTTATGAATACCTTTACTCCTAAACCACCCAGAGATCACACTACCCCTGACAGCACAGAATGGGGAAGAAATAACGGAGAAGCGTATGAAGGTTTGCTGATGGGAATAGGGAATAGATTTGAATTGCAGAATCTTTTGCAAGAAGATGAAGATGAAAGTTGGTTGCTGAATGTAATAAAAGTGGTAATGTGATGGAAGTACAACTTACATGGAAGTTTTGACAAATGACTGGGCACTTAGCAAGGATATTACCTTGATAGTTTACTGTATTATAGATAAATGCATAAGGAATGCTTGTAACGCTGTTAGAAGGGTGTTGGTTCCTAGCTTGAATGTACATGTACTTCTGTATGCAAATGGTTTCCAGCAAATGTTAGTCAGATTATACAGTTTTTTAAATTTCTTTCATTAAATTTAGAGGCTGCCCAACTCCAAAACAATTCTGGAACAACTAGTGCAGATGTGATGATGGCTCACAGACCAGTCTTGAAATTGGAATGAATGCTTGCAAGTTATGTAGAAATAGCAAAAAACTAGAGCAGGTAGATGAATTTGTGCATTTCATTTCCTCCATCCTTTTTCCTACATATGAGAAAAAGGATGGAGAAATGTTAATATTGCAAATGCTGGGAGAAAGGTGATGAGAAATACGTGGTCTGTTGAGAGGAATTATTATTTGTCTAAAAAAGTGGAAATAATGTAACAGGATTGCTAAATGGAAGTAGGGGTTGAGTGTATCAGGAGAGATATAAAAAGAAGTTGAACTCAGTGCAAATGGGATACTTAAGAAGAAGAGATCAAATCAAGAATGAATGGGTGCTGAATGAATATGGACTGAATACAAAACTAAGGGCCAGTATGAAGGAAGTAAGGTGAAGGGATCTGGTCATGTAGAGAGGATGAGTCAGGGTCAAATTACAAAATAAATATATGAAGGACAAGTAAAGGGGTTGTAAGAAAGGGGGAAATTGAGAAGGTTGTGGTTGAATGGTGCTGATCAGATCCTAAAACGAGAGAAGCTAGTTTAAAGAACAGTGTGTATGAAGTCATGTATAATCTCATGGAAGCAAGGATGGTTTACAAAGATATAATGGTGTAGAGAAATAGTAGGAAGTGGTGTTGGTTCAAAGTAGGTGCGCTTGTTTGTAAGATTTATGTCCCATCTTTCTTCTACATGCTTAGCTAAGTTTTCTTATCTCATCCTTGGTTTGCTATTTCTTACTCCTCTGTGTTCTACATAACACTGCTTTCCCCTGAAAAAGAATAGCATGGTGGATATGTATCTATGTCTTTATAGAAAGTGATGGGTAAAAATGACTCTGCCATTGCTAATTGAAAATATTTGGCATAAATCCTTTACTTGATACACTTGGTAAGGATGCCTCGTGACCAAAACAACGTTGCACATAATTTTTAAGATCTAGAAGAGAAGATTCAGCTTCCTCTCCTATACAGGAGACCAACTGAGGATTGGAAATGAGAACAATGCTAATTATTGTTCATAACTCTTCAGGCAATATTTTTTAACTATGTTCATTACTACTAGCTTAGTTTATATTCTCATATATATCTGTCTTGGCTTACATTCATTTGCTTGCACATATGTTGATAAAATCTGAAGAACTTAAATAAAAGCCCCATGTGAATTGAAACATTACAGTGTGTTCCACAATGTTCTGAGCCCATACTGATAAGGTGCTAGGAGACGCATATTTGTTTGACTTAAAATGGCTCACAGAGAA
The DNA here is from genome assembly GCF_059951505.1 of Python bivittatus. NCBI lineage: Eukaryota > Metazoa > Chordata > Lepidosauria > Squamata > Pythonidae > Python > Python bivittatus. The sequence continues at coordinate 5,192,953 of NW_028277037.1, read as the reverse complement.
AAGCATCTGTGCCAGCTACAATAGCCCCCCCAATCAGATATTCTTCTCCCCCCCACATCATCAGGTGGAGGGGAAAGGGGTTCAGCAGACCTAAAGAAGACAAGCTAAAGAAGATTTGCACATATCTGAGAAATGTACACATCAGTTTTAAAAGCAGATGGAATATTGTATACTATGCGGGATGGAATTGTCTACGTGTTCCTCGTTGCCTTTAATAAACTTTGTAAACATAGATGATACATAAAATTGTAAAAGCAACATAGAAGACAGCACAATATAGGCATGATTGTAGAAACAAACACAATATAAAGAAGCACAACGATAAAATGGTGTATAAGAAAGCTTTGCAGTGATTTCTGAAAACGCTGCAAGGATAAGGAAGAAATCATCCATGTGATATGAAAAGAACTATAATGCAGGCCCCAGCTGAGCTTCTCTGGGAAGTGAGGGTCAATCCAGCAGTTCACCACTACAATGCCATGAAAAAATAAAATATTTAACAACAGAGGAGGACAAAATCATGATATCCTTCAGTGGCGTTGCTGTCTTTACATGATCCAAAACGAAGAAATAATTACAGTGGTACCTCTACTTACGAACTTAATCCGTTCCGTGACTCTGATCGCAAGTCGAGGTGGTCGCAAGTCAAAGTAAATTTTCCCATAAGGTTCAATGTAATTACCGTTAATCCGTTCCGGCGTCCGCGGACCACACGTCAGGGGCGGAAAAACAGCCGCTGACCACGTGGCAGGGCGGAAAAAATGGCCGCAGACCATGTGTCGGGCAGAAAAACGGCCGCGGACCACGTGGAACGGGCGGAAAAATGGCCACGGGCCACGTGGAACGGGCGGAAAATGGCCGCAGACCACGTGGAACGGGCGGGAAATGGCCACGGACCACGTGGCATGGGCGGAAAATGGCTCATAAGTCGAGGCGAGTTTGTAAGTAGAGGTAAATTTTTGGGCCGGAGCTGATCGTATCTTGAAAATTTCGTAAGTAGGGGCGTTTGTAAGTAGAGGTACCACTGTATAGTGCTATGATGGGACACTGAATACCTGAACACACAAAAACTGAAATAGCCAAAACCTATGGAACTTGTGGATCTAGGCCTTACCATGTCCTTTCTGTGTGATGGCCCAATCTATGAACCAATCTAAGGGATCCCAGTGGAATACCCTATTTCAGGACTCGTCACAAAAGCAGTAATGCGATGACTAGAAATTATAGTCTGTTGGATCTATCATCCCCGTCTACTGAATTGTTTTTTGCATGGTGCACAATAGGGGAGGGATCACCTGGTGTCCTACTTTCCATTGTTATTCTGCTTCTGTTAGAGTTAAAGGTGGAATAACCAAAGGGTGCAAACAAAGCTGAAAATTCCCCATCATAATTTTCCCAGCACAGTCCTCCCACTAATTCAGCCCAGAATATAGATAGGGTATACAGGTGATACCTTTGTCATAAACCAACCAGCAGAAAACATATGACTTAATCAGCCACATGTTTGATGGAACCTTACTTTCATGGAAGAAGACTAAAATAAGAGACAACTCTTTCTAGAGACCATCATTATCAGAACGAGTAACAGCCCACTAGAAACCTAAGTCCAATGGAAAATAGTCCCCCCAATCCATAGCAGTAACAACCTAACAGCACACAAAAGGAGCTGAGTCCTTTTGCACATAAGGTGATAACATCTGAAGAACTTAAATAAAAGCCCCGCATGACTTGGAACAGATTCAGATGCAACAGACAACGTGCCATTTTATCAAAAGGTCCACATCAACCCATCCAACAACATAAACAGGGAAAGAACCCTGCCCCCCTCCCCCCGTGAGCCATTCCATCACCCAGTTATCAACACCATGGATCATACAGGAAGCAACCAATCATAGATAAGACCGAACCACCATCTTATCAGTCAAATCTGCCTGGAAGATCAGCCCAACCAAGGATGTGCAGAGCAGGGAAGCAAAAACAATATATTACTCCTGCATCAATGAACTGCACATCTCCCAAACCCCTGTACGGTTTACATTACCCCAAAGCCAAGCTCCTAGAACTTCACAATACAACATGCCAGCTTGAGCTATACATATTAACTGCATTGCAAGTGGACTTCAGTCAGGGTACCACTAAGGATGAAAGCTCGTAACAACCTACCTTACCTTATTGGGCAGGCACCATCTAGAGAAGAAGTTCATATGAAGATTATACACATAAAAGGAGATAGTCCTGTAGGCAACCTGTCCCATCTTTTCCACACATTTCCACTATCTTAACAATAAAGGAAGCCACAGGGGAAGGGAAGATGTTACACTAAGGTCAATAGATGGCCCACAACATTGTCCCTGGAATACTCGTAAGAATGAATATGTACTATTGGTAACAACATGGGGTCCTCTAAACTCTTCTGATTTAGGAGAAGAAAGGATGCCCTGATATGCTAGTTAATTTTTTGGCAAACACATCCAAACAAAGAGATATGCCAAAAATAAGCCAGCTAGTTATGCAAGAGAAGTTTACAGTTGTGATTGTGACTGCCCATTCCTATCCACTACTTCTGTTATGTCCTCCTCCAAGCCCCTTCCTCTGAGGAGTCATTGAATGATTTCAAGTGCAGTACAAGATTAAACAATAATCTGTTGTAACTAGGCATGATGCTTAGTGGTTTTTATGGAGTATTTCTGCTCTTCTTTACATAGGGCAATTCCTTATTTGAAGGCATGCTCTATTACAAGAGGAAGCAACGTGTGAACCCAGGATACATGCAACTTTGGGGCCCTTTATCACAGCTTTTGGAGCTTCACGGCATCAAATTTTGGCAGTGTGTTTGTCAGAAGTTAGAACTATCCAACGGAGCCTTTCTCATTTCTTAAGAGAACCTGATGGCATCTAGTAAACCCAAAATAAATTTTGAATTTTGTTTCCAAGTAAAACCTCTGAACCTTTGACTGTTTGTCACTGACTGCATTTTATTCTATTGTAAAGACAGATACTTTTTCTTCTAACTGAATGTCTTTTGTCTGTTTTTGTCTGTCAAATCCTTGAGGTCTCCTTGTAGAACAAAACCTTTCCATCTTTTCCCCCCTGTTAAAATAAAATTGAATAAGACAAGACAGGCAGGAACTAAACAAAGCTTGGGAACTTAGTTTGTGCATCCAACATGATTTCTAAAACCAAGTATACTTGAGGGGGAGCGGGGACTGAGAAAAAAAAAAGACCTTGGAGGAGGACCTCTTAATCCATTTTCTCTGTCTACTTTCTAGATCAGTTTGGAAAACTTCTGGTTTTGTTTCCAGAATTGTTCCTCTCATTGATAAAAGGTGCAGCAGAAGTCTATGACCCAGCCTCTAATAAATATTCAGATTCTGGGTCAACAGTTCATAATTGTCTTTTTTTTTTTAAGTACTACATTTGATAATTTTAAATACTCTTCAGAAGTTTCCATCTTGTGAGCTACTGCTGTTCCAACCAAACAACATGGGAACCACTGCCTAATAAAATATGTATGCGTGCATCTGTGTATAGCAGTAGTATCACTGATAAAATTGACTTCACATTAGGATATGAAGTGTCCCTGTGAATTTATTCACTGGGCTTATTAGCTCAGCCCATATTTTATATACTCAGATATGTCCCATTCAGATTTTATAGGGCTAAGTTTATGTAAGTGTGGCATTTAATCCAAGAGTTGAAACCTTAGAGCATTGAGATTTTAACCAGAGATCAGAAAAAGCACATTTTTCAGTCTCTTTCCCACAATTCTACCTCAAGAGAACATTTGGTTCTCTGCCTATCCAGCCAATAAAGTTTGTCTTAAAAAGTAACTAGTGTTAGAATCTACAAAATATCAGCCATGATCTGACAGGTTCTCACCTGTCCCATCACCTGCCAAGATATTGCTTGGTTCCACCCTCCGCTCCATCCAGGAAGCCTGTTTTCGCTCCAAGAATTTGGTAGCACAGCCCATTCCTCAAAGACAAAACCAGAGAGAATGCATTAATAACCAAGAGTGCACCAACCGTTGATGGTGCTCATATTCTGATTCATAAGGGCTGTGACCTTGCCCTAAGCTAACCTTGGATTCTGTCCAGCGAAAAGTAAAGTCAAGATAAATATATAGAAGGACTTTCAGCCTGCAGCATCCATAATGCATTATAAGCCATGTAAGCCATGTCATAAAAAGGCTTCCATGATGCCAGCTCAGACTTGTAATCAGAGTTCCTCTCTCTCTAACCCATAAATTTCCATTCTTAAGTGCTTAAAAGCATCACTTATTATATAGTAGCCGCAGTTATGTGATCGACTTTGTATTTTATATACGCAGGTTCTAGAATCAATTTCTCACATCCCCAGTTAAGGATTTTGCAGCAATAAGCAAGTTAATTTTGCAGCAATAAGCGAGTTAAATTTTCAAACCTGAAGACACACTAAACAGATCATATTTACCATGTTGTACTAGACGGCATACAACAATACTATAATATTCCTTGCTTTGGACAAGATTATTATACCCATTTTAAAAATAATGAGGGGGTATCCAGAGTCTTGCAAATCTTTATAAAAGTCAGCTATAATGGTTGGTCCCTAGCAAAAATTCTGCTTCTTTCTGATTTACATGCACAGTATAAATACAGTGCATATTTATATGTTCATTATTCCAGGAAACATGTCAATCATTATGGATACCCATTTCCAATACTACACAGTCTTTGTTGTTCCAAACTTTGCATTGGAACTGAGAATAAGATTTGTACAAGGCATGGCAAACTATATATATGCCTATACATTCCAAATTCAGCTAACTAAATATCAATTGCAAACTGGTTTAGATAATCATGTTAAGCATTGGCTTGTCAAAGTCAACATTTATCATCTAATTCAGGGCTATGTAATTAAAGACTAAGCTTTGTAACATCCATAACAAGTCTTCCTCAAATTACAAAATCAATAGATTTAAAGTGTTGCAATTACATTAGAAAACGATGTCCCACCTTAATGTCAGGCATAATTTAGATGTGCTCTTGCTAGACATTCTTAGAAAATAATTACATGAAATTCCAATTATTTTAAAATAAACATTTCAGTTAGTGTAAAAGTCAGGTGTAAGTCAAAGAAGCTCCTCTTTGACACAGAAATTCATTTTAAAAATTTGTTGGATTTGTGATTATAGCTAGTTCACTAGCCTATTCACAAGGTTATACACTTCCCCTCTACTCACAGACCGTACAATATCACAAGGAATGCTATCATGTTGCAGAAAATGTCAGATTTCTATGTTGTTTGTCTCAACTATAATCTTGTTCTAGCTAACATGGCTATATCAATAGGCCCTTATTTTTCATGTAAGCTATAACTACAAGGCAGTTTCACGTTTTGTTCAGCTACTAATAAAATAGCTTTAATATTTCTTACTTTAGGATAAGCCATAAAGCATTCATTTAAAAAAAAAACCATGCTATTAGAATCAGCTTCTTTTTAGAAAGCATTTTTATTAAGCAAACAATTCTCAACATACTTACGTTAGAAATAAAAAGATTGTCTTCTTTCTAGGACAGCTATCTCTCAGAACATTTTTTGCACTACAAAGTTTCAAGGAAGGTAGAATGTTAGATGATGAGAAGATGTAGCTCTAAACATCTGCTAATGACTTGAGAATATATATTTAATTATATAATCAAATAAACCAGTTAAAGCAACGACTAAAAACCTTTTCAGACAGCAGATACCATTATGAGGTTTTGTGCAATGGTGCAGACACTACCTTTTAAAATCTTTTTTAGCTAGCAGCTACTTAAAAGTATATATTGATATTACCCCAAATTACTTGATTCACCTATATTTCATTATTTGGAATCCGGGCCTACAGTCTAACCTGTGGATTTGCCATCAATAGTTCACTGGTACTTACAATCCCTTCCAGATTATGTTTTCTTTTTTTTTCTAATTGTGATTTGAAAATGGATATAGGCACTAAACGTAGGGTTTTTGACAAAGAGGATGGAATAAGGTTTAAAAGGAACAGAACAAGACCCACATTTCAAATAATCCCCAAGAACCTTCTTTCTCAAGGGCTATGACAGGTAGGAATATAAGCCACGGTGGTCAAGTAATGTTTAGGGCTTATACTATAATTATATGTCTCAAAAGAATAGAAAATTGAAACTGAATTGTTCATTTTTGAAGGAAGGAGGTTCCAGGGGCCACAAAAAGGCATTCAAGACTTGACTTCTCCACCCTGCAATTGTTACCCCAGTGACTGTTGACCACTTCTGAAAATGTATTTCAGTGTGGTCAGTAATAGGGGAAGCTATCTTTTGTCTGAGAGAAGTCCCCCCTCTCCCGAGAATTTTCTGGGCATAACTCACCATTCCTTTCAGCTTCAGCCAGCACAAATGTGTCTGTCTGATATATAATATTGGTTATCCTTTTCTAGAGTCTATCTCTGATTTCCAACAAGCTGCACTCAAGCGCATGCTTTCAACAAGGATTCTTCCTTTTAAGAACAATGCTGTCTCTGTTAATTTATCCATGCTTTTCATCAAGTCTGATTGGACGGGTAGGGGAGAAGTTTCTCTTTACAATTTTCCGTATTCTATCAGCTTCATGCAACTTAGCTTCTTGGGTGGCATAAATAAATTGTGCCCAAGTTCAGGGCTAGTCATTGTCTTGCACAGTGATTTAGATGCAACCATAATTCTCAGCTGTTTGTTTTCCTTCCTTCTCAGTTGTTTTTTCGTTGGCTTTTCTTGGCCTTCTCACCTTTCCTTTGATTCAGTTTTGAAAGCTTCCAGGTCCACTCATTAACACATGTCAAAGGAACAAGCTGGGAGAAAAGAGGAGGGAGAATGAAGAAGTCAGGAGATGACCCAAATGAAAATTAGGAAGGAAAAGAATGAGTACATAAAGAAAAGAGTAACCCAGCCAAAAATAAGCCAACAATTTCTATTCAAAAAGTGATGTGAAGGAACGTTCAAATAAACTTTATCAGATGGTTCACTCATAAAGCAATTAGAGATAGGTTCCATCAATCAAGCCCTTAGTTGTAATGATACACAACTGAATTATGAGGGTTAAAATGATAGGGAAAATTCTTTTTTATTCATTTCCTTTCCCCTTGTTCTACTCAAGCAAGTGCTCAAAGCATCTATGAGAAGAGAGGAAAAATGAAGAATATAAAAGCAATGAATATGAGAATAATGGTTAGCAAGAGGAAGATAAAGAAAAGGCTTACATTATTTAATGGAGGCTGCAGCTGAAATTTGCTCAAGTATGACCTATTTTCCTTGACTAAACCATCTTGAATGTCTGCTTATTATGGATTTGGTGCTACTTTGTATTCATGTTACTATTTTTCCAATTTAGATATCCATAGTAATGAATAATTATCAAATAAAATAGAACAAACATAGAACTACATTAAAAGTATTTTTTTTAAAAAAATCATAAATGCCCATGATTACAGAACCAGAAATAGTAGAAAAGTGTAAATTTGTTTTGAGGTAGAAAGGTGTATTGGCAGGTCAGCATCAAAGCTGCAATTATAATATTTGCTAGGAAAGAAGCCTTAGAATTTTGTTGTAAAGAAATATATCTCATCAGAGATTCATCATGCATAATAGAGCCATCACTGATACATCATATCCTAAGAACTTGAAGGTCAGATCTTCTGGAATCTATGCAAAGATTCCTCAGCTGATCTTAAAAGATACGATATTGGAAGAAGGCAATCCATTGGGTCCAGAGTATTTTTAAGAGAGTAACTGTGGCTCCTTGGCTGAAGCTTAGTTATTTAAGAAAAGAAGAATAAATTGAATATCTTTATCAAAGCTTGAACCCATCCAGAAACAAGCAGAAATGATTCAGTCATTCACTTAGGTGAACTCTTTTCTCCAAATGACTTCTAGGAGAGCCATTAATAATCTGGCCTATGTATGTTTGATGAGTAATCAATGCAGAGTTTTGTTATAAAGATTAATTGTACATGGCATATGATGCAGATGCATGAACTCTTACTAGGTAGCATGGCTAAATGAATGATTGTTGATTGATTATTGTTGAATGTTGGATTATTGTTGAATGATTATTATTGTGAGCCGCCCAGAGTCACCCATTGGGGGAGATGGGCGGCATACAAATCTGAAAAATAAATAAATGAATGAATGAATGAATGAATGAATGAATGAATGAAAGAATGAATGAATGAATGAATGAATGAATGAATGAATGAATGAATGAATGATATCTCATGTCTAAGATACTATAGATGACTGCAAACTGCAGTTCAGACATATTGTTTTCAGAGAGGTGTATTTCCCAAATTCCTTGCAGGCTAGCCATTGGTTGGGTCTATCTAAAATCTGTTTCAGTTCTTGGGAGACTTCAAGAGCTTAGCTGGTGCTTCCTGATAAGAGGAAAGCAGATGGATATATCTATCTCCATTCAAAAGTCATAGCCACTGTAAAGCAGCATCTGAGATAGAACAGGGTCCAACCTGTTATTCAAAAAAAGGACTTGAAATTGACAGAGGACCTTCACACACAAATACTGTACGTGGAAGTAAATTTATTTGAAACTAAATGTCTGGAATTTAGCAGGGGGAAGAATACATCCTTTCAGGAAGTGGTATTTTATTTGCTATTACTCCTAACTCTCCCTTTCTAAAGAAATTGCACCATGGGGCATAAGATACAGCAGTCTGAATGACAGCTTTTCCCTGCAAAAACAGTGACAACAGCATCTTCTGCACTGGAGAAGCATTGGCCTTCCTTTTTATTCACAGAAGAGTTACAACTGGTTGAAAGTTCATTATTTTATTTGGGAACTCTTTCCAAAACTGTTAATATGTGTTTTTTCAAGTACCTCAACCCACAAATGTTTGTTGTATTTCTAGTTCTGAATTGCTGGGGAGAGTGTGACTACATCCAGATGAAGCACACAACACAACCCATTGACTGTCAACTGTCACAGCCTCAGTCTGTTCTACATTCAATTCCATCTCATTTACCTGCAACCAGCCAATGGTGTAGGTGACATATGGGCATATAATCAAAGTCCACTCCAAGCCTATTTTAAGAAAATCTCACTGGCTGAATTCCAGCATATTAAGTCAACACTTCTGGTTCAATAAATCATGATCTGAATTGGTTATATATTAATTGATGCAGGTCACTTTGCAACCAGGAAAGTGTAGTTAACTGTGCCTCCCCAAAGCCATAAAAAAAAATCCTGTTATGGTTAACAACCCTGGCTCCTTTGAATATGTGTAAGTATATTCTTGGCTTTGAACATCATAAGATGCCTCCCAGATTATTTACTTGCTCCTACAAAGGGAGGTCTGAAGCATTAACAAAGGGATTATGTTACTTTTGCATTATCTATTTTCTGGTTTATTAAACCGCAATATTATTTATCTATCATTCTTGTCATTGTTACTATTTGACTTAGAGTGGCATGTGTATCCAGGCATTGTTTTAAATCACTGTATCAGCCAGGTTTCTCAAACTAGCCTAATTATCTAATAGCCCTTATCTCCTTAAATATCTCAACAGATTGAATTATCTTCTGTTAGAACATAGATTAAAATGAACAGACAGATGACATTCCCCAACTTGTGGTGTTCTACCCCAGCTAGAAGACAAGGCAGAAAAACTCATCTCAAAAATGAGAGTACTCCTATTGTTGACCTGACGTGTCATAAACCTATCAAAAAGTCTGTTTTACTTTTCCTTGTTTGGAAATGTCAAGTCCACGATGTCCAACTCTCAGTTCTGAAGCATTCTCACACAACCAGGCTTGGGTCAGATAAATATTTCTTTATTAAGAGGTACATGTAGCTTGTAAACAGAACATTGCTAAAACTGACGCCTTGGGTAAACCTCCCTCTATTTATCCCCCCTCCCCTTATTGCCTGGCGTCCTGACTCCTCTTCACCTGTTGTTGACCTCTCTCCTTCCTCCCCGAGCTTCTTCCTGGTTCTTTGGGCCCAGCTGCCTGGCCAGCAATCAAGCCAGTCTAAATTGCCCATATATGGTTAAGCTGCTTCCCAACTCCCCTTACAACCATTAACAGCCACCCCCCCCCCCTCCTTATTTACAAGTGGCAGAAACAAATCAATCCAACTCCCAACGAATGCAATACAATGGAAAACAACAACAGTTGGGTGATGCAGGTTCTGACAGGAAGAATCTGAAACAAAAGTCCCAAATCCTTCTTAATTGCCATATTCGTGGATGTCCATGAAAATCATTATCATCATCATCATCATCATCCTTTGTAAGAACATCATTTTAAGTAACACCAGCTTGTCTTCTAAACATTCTAAATTTGATGCAATCTAATTTCCAAATATGTACTCTAATAAGGAAGACCTTATTCTCATCCTCAGCAGTACTTTGCATTTGGATCATCTTATAAAAACAAAACATTTTCATCCCCTTGATTCTGCTCTTGATTGGGGGCACTAAGAATTCAGTGCCAGATAAATGTGACTACCCCATAAGGGCACAAGTCTACCTGATGCAACAAAAAGGTTTTAGAGAGGATAAATCATTAATAAATTAATGTCTGAACAAAGTCGTGAAGCAACGACATACTTATATTTTAAATCCTATGACAACATAACAATGAGGAATTACATTTCTTTAAACAAAATTTATATTTAATATTTCCCCATTTCTGATGTAAAGATGGCATTCTTCGATTTATGCCATCCGCTTAATATACCAAACCTTCATTTATCTTCAGGTCATAAATAAATCCAGAGTTTCAGCTATTTAAAATGAAGATTGTAGTTTGATCCTTGTGATGAAAGAGGAAACTAAGGGGATGATTTTCGGCTCTTCATTTATGCATTTGAGGTATATTTTTTTATATATTAAGCCCCATGAGTAATATAGGGAATACATTCAAATTTGGCCAATAATACTATTGACAATTATCTGGGAAGCATCACTGACATTGTTGGTTTATACATGAAATTGTGATGTCCTCTTAGAAGATCTTACCTTCTAAGGGATTGGATCAGATGAGTACTTGGATGCTCAACCTGAAAGGTATGTGCACGTGTGGTGACATATATAATCACAAATGTCATATACATATAAGGTTCATAATTTACACCATCTCTAACTCAGGCGGCCAAGCAGACTAGGTGAGCTGGGGAAAATATAACATTGTAAAAAATAGATCAGTCATAGACTCCTGAATGTGTGGGAGAGACTTGAAAACAACAATAGACAGCAGTATGGCTTGAGGGAGTCGGGTCGGGAATATTTCATCTCAAATATAGCTAGTACATCTGTTTGAGAACTATTTTTGCCAATCACTGTAAATCTCTGAAATTTCAGAGGTTATTATTTACCAAGAGAGAAAATTAAAAATATAAAAATTAAGTAACCCTCTATAAATAACTCCCACCTCAATAATAAAAAGCGAGAGTACATCATTATTGGCTTTAGGTCTGCCTCATAGCCCTAATATTGCTTTTGAAATGATTTATTGTTTCACGTTTATAGATGCAACCACAACTCCTGGCTGGCCCCTGAAAACAGAGAGTACAGGAAGAAGCACATTCCTTAAAGCCATTGCCCTCTCTGCTTATAGCTATCATAGATTTCACTGTTATTTGTTGCAGAACTTCTTTGTAGGGGAGTGGACAAATTGCTGCTGTGGTACTTTACAACCATTAAAAACACAATTTAATTGAAGAAAAATTTAATCCCATTCTTCAGCTGCCAAGTCATAGCGGGGAGCGGCACCTCAGTTGATCTCCACAAAGCTAAGCAAGATCAGGAAAGGTCAGTACTTACATGGGAAACCAGCAGGGAATCTCAGGGTGGTAGTTTATAAGTTAAAAAAGAAAAACTGGAAGGCAACAACAAGGGCAAACCAATTCCATACTGTTGTCAAGAAAATGCCATGGACTTTCCATGTGGTCATCAAAACATGAGCTCAACTAGAGGGCAATGTTAGTCAGCCAGTTAGTGACAAATCTAACAATCTGTATTGCTGCCTTTCAAATCTTTAGCAGTAGATGGCGATAAATATTTTGACAGAGATCACTTAAGGCCTGGTAAGTTGAAAGAAGGTTTAGCTAACTTGCACTTGAGTGGTTTGCAAGCTGATAGCAGAAGGTAGTCAGAAGCAGAGACACAAGAGTAACCTGAAGCAGTCTAAAAATCTAGATCAGTTTTTTTCAAACTTGGCTAGGGAATTCTGGAAGTCCACCCATCTTAAAGTAGCCAAGTTTGAAAAACAGTGATCTAGAGCTAGAGAGTTCCACAAACCAATCCAAGACTCTGAACACAGGGCAAAGAGCAGGTGGGACTTGGAGCAGGAGGCCAGAGGAATACAGGTCTGAAGTAGAAGACATGTTTGCAACAAAGAGGAAAGAGCCTAGAGCTTGCCACACTTGTTGATGTGGCTTAATTGAAGGAATTGCTGCTCTCTTCTCTGCTCTCTGGTGTTTTTTTGGGCTTGATGCTGTATCAGGATCTGGTTCCTCATTATCTAACTTGGCTTCTGCTCCATTCTGACTCCTTAAGCTGATAGTCTCTCTGGTCTGCTTCTTCAGCCTCTGATTCATAAGACTCGAAGGAGATCAAAACATTCCCAGAACACTGCATGGATCAACAGGACCATTCTTGTCCAATGTATGCATTTCTAAACATAAGCATAACCTAAATTGCAAAACAGGCTCAAATTATCCTACTTTGGACACATTATGCAAAGACCTAGTTCTCTGCATTAGTTGCTCTAATGCTGGAAAAGGTGGAAGGAAAGAGAAGAAGAGGACAATCAACAGCAAGGTGGATGGACTCTGTTTCAGTGGCGATGGATGAACTGTTGGAAGACCTGAAAGTTCTGGTTAGGGACAGATTGTCATCTATGTGGTCACTAGGCGTCAAAAACAACTTGATGGCACATAATCAATCAAATTGTGAAAGGAAAATCCCCAAAGAATTGCAAAATCAAAGTCAAGAAGATTTATTTGCTAAAAGGCAGCAGCTGGTCTAGATATCATTTGACATTCGTTTTACAGGATTTATGGAGCCCGACTGGGTTCTACCCAGATATGAGGAATACAGTACTGTATAATAATCTAACAATATGAATATTACAAGCATGACCTATGTGCAGATATAGAACAAGATTTACTCAAAGCTAACTTTAGGAACAAATACAAGGTTCCTGCCTTATTTTCCTTTTTTGAAGAACCCACCTCAGCCTTTGATATTGGTTAATCTGGTTTTCCCATTCCATGGTCAGTAATTTTAGGTGACTTGAGACTTTGCAATGACAAGCTGACTTTACCATGAGTGGGCCATTAAAATGAGTAGAGTGGTTAGAGCTAATTTTTCCTGCGGAATGGTGGGACTATCACCTGCAAGTAAGTTACCATGTGTGGATTTAAAGTAGGAAATTGGAAAAACACAGTCCATGAACAACTTTACTTTAAAACCATATAGCAAAGTGCTTCAGTAGTTCAGGTATGAAACTCACCTGCTAAACCATTTCCTGAAGCCGTAATAATAATATATATAAAAAAGCAACTAAGTCCAGAATTTCTTAGTTTACAAGTATGAGGTTCTAACCCCATTTAAAAATGGAGAAGGGGATGTAGTGGAAGAATAGAATTCCTTCTCAGTATAGAATACAGTAGCTTTGGCTTATCCTTACTACTCTAAAAGCTAGAAAGAAGACTCCAGTTTGGATCTATAACATTGTACGATTGGCACAGTTGCCTGTACGATAATAATATTATAATATATCATAGAATAAAATAAAAAGAAACAGAACAAACGTATAATAAAATAAAAATAAAAATAAAAAGATATAATCATATGTTTCAGATTTTTCCTCCTCCTCTACCAACCTTCTGTCTTGCTTGGACACCGTCCATGCAATCTTTCATAGGCCAGTACATTGAGCCTGCATTTTTTTATGTTACTTTATTTTGTAAAATTGAATTCTGTGAATAAACTCTGAATGAGATTACAGTGTAACCAAGTAGGTTAGACATCTGGTCTGGTCATACAACAGTTGTTATTTATCCTATTTATGAGTCTTAAGTGGAAGACTCGTTGCTTAAAAATGGAATAGGAGGAACTCGGAGACAGCTGGGGGGGGGGTCTGTCGGAGGAGCTGGTAGTTGAAGGAAGAAGAGCTTGCTGGAATTTTGCTAAGAAAAGCCTGAAACTTGCAAATTGTGCCTGAAAAGAACAGAAAGTCATGGCAGGAGATCCTGTTGAAGCTTCAAGCAAACAGCAGAGCCCAGTTCCAAAGGCTTGAACAGGGGTTTGTCTTGCAGAAGCTTCATAAAAAATTCTCAAAATATCTGAATTACTGGGAGTGTAATTCATATACTGGGAGTGTAATTCATGTAATTCAAAATATCTGAATTACTGGGAGTGTAATTCATGTACTGGGAGTGTAATTCATGTAAGAGTAATTCAGTAATTACTGAATTACTCTTACATGAACAGTGTTATAGAGCTTTTCTTCCTGACTGGTTGGGGTGAAAGGTAAGGAAATCAGGTCCAAAGGCAAAGCTTTTGAGATCTGTTTAGTTAGCACTCTTACATAGAAGGAAACATAGCTGATATTTTTAAGCAATCTTCCGATGATAATGAAACAATATCTTTGTATTTATTTATACATTCATATCCATTCAGGTAACTCTGTGCAGCTAACAAAAATTCCATTATATAAATAATTCCTTAATAAAAATCTTATTTTCATTTATCTGATATAGAGGAAGTCCCCAGGTTAAGAACGCCTGGGTTACAGATGACCCATTAAGAACAGAGCCTACTGTAGCAAAATTCGAGTTAAATACACAGTGATTCGAGTTCAGTACACAATGGTTTGAATTCATTACACAATGCTACTTATACACTATTATACAACAATACTGTTCTGGCTTACATACAAATTCAATTTAAGGACAGACCTTGGGAATGGAACTCGTTCTTAAACTGGGGACTACCTCTATTTATCTGACATGGTGGTCTGCTAGATGCATTTAGGAAACCCAAGGTGATTCCCCTCTCCATTCTTTCCTTGCCTCTCGTATGTAGAGGTGGACCCTCCCTTCCATGCCTGGAGGTAGAATGTAGTCATCAAAGCTGGCTGCTGGTGATAGGCCTGTCCTTCAGGAATTTGTCTACTCCCTTTTTGAAGCCATCTAAACTGGAGGCCAACACCACTTCTTATGGCAGCATATTCCACAGGATGATGACATGCTAGAGGAGGAAACATTTCATCCCATCAGTCTTCAGTCTTCTACTATTCAATGTCATTGGGTAGCCTTTAGTTCTGGTGTTATGGGAAATGAAGAGAAGGTTCTTTCTGTTCATCGTTTCTTTACCATGCATAGTTTTATAAACATCAATCATATATCCTTGTAAGTTTCTTTTCTTTGTGCTAAACAACCTGAACCACTACATCCTGTCTTCATACAGAAGGTGTTCACGCCCCCTGATAATTATTTGCCCTTTCTTCTATCTTCTCCAGCTCCATGATATCCCTCTTGAGATGTGGTTACCAGAACTGCACACAATATTCTATATGTGGTCGCATCATAGTATAACGGCATTATAATATCAGCTGATTTATCATCTATCCTTTTTCTAATAACTTTCAGCATGTATCTTCGTGTACTAGTTATATGATGCCTACAGTTGCCTACATTCTTAAAATTCTTATTGTTATTATTTTAAAACTATTCCTTTACAGCAACTGTTCTGGTGCGCTACCAAGCTGCATTTGTCTTTCAGTGTTGGCTTCGTTCCATGGAAGGATGCAAACTCATGACAACAGGTGGGTTGAGCGGCGACTTTTTCTAATGAAAGAACTACGGCAAGAACTTGTTTTTGTAAATGGGACAGCAGCTGCTTCAGTGTATCAGGCTTAATGGAAAAGGAGCTAGAAAGTTAGAAGACACATCTTCGCTCACACCACAGCAGCCAAGGAAAGGCAGTGGGTGCAACTTTAAAACAGAGCCAGAGGGAATTTTGAAAATCACAGTGATTTATTCCAATCCATTGTTCTTTGATCTAGTTTTAATTCCACCCCCTTTTTTTTTTTTGATAGTTAAGTATCAGCATTGTTGATCCAAAGCCTGTTCAGTATTCACTGGCTGTTGCTCCCTTGAATTCTGTTTACTGATACCTCCCTCTCTCTTTCTCTCTCTTTTGTATTTATTTACTGATACCTTTCTAATAGACAGAGTCATTGATTTAAGACACTCTGGTCTCCAGTTTCAAATGCTTTAGGAAGAGCAGCAGGCTTCCAGTAACTTGGAGCCAGGAAGTACAGGACCCTCAGAAGCTGTTATGCTGTGTTTTGGGTGCCCACATGACCAAGGGTTAGACTGAAGTCCCATTTAGCCCCAAGAAGCACAGAGAGATGAAGACGAGATTCAACAGAGAACTGTTCAGCCAAAAAATAAGCCTCCTTATTAATAAAGGGCTAATTGAAAGTAGATCAGGAATTAAAACTGATGGATATGGCAGAAAATGATAAATTGACTTGCCTATTAAAAGAAAACTCAAACAAGTACTGCCTTAAAGAATGGAAACCATTGATGGACTATTTGCAAAATGCAGGTGGGGTGAAGTTTACATGGGGATTTGAAGATTAGATTATAAATGTAATGGGATATATTTAGACAAAGGATTATTCCTATTTAATGTATTAAAAACTAGCACTTATGATAGCCTTATTATTTCTAAGACAAGAGATAGATTGGAAGTTATCTATTTTTCATCTTTTTTTTTCTTTTACTTTACCTCACTTTTTCTTTTCCTTTTCTTTATATTTTGTATTTCAAATTTTCCTTTTCATTTCTAACTTTTAAATATGTATCTTTAAAATCTCAGTAAAATATTATAAAAAGAAAAAAGAAAGTAGATCAGGAATTTACTCCAAAAGTTTGGACTCTTCTGTAACCAAAATATGCAGCTACCCTTTTCTGCAAAGGGCAATGAAAAAGAATATATTGGGGGAAGGAGAACAGAGTCACAACTTTCACTTTTCATCCAACAGAACTAGAAACAAAACCTCTATATTGAATCATCTTGCTGGTGGTCTCACACCCTAGTTGTTATCCTGAATGGTTGTCTCTTGGTTTCTGGACTACTCCTGGAACTTATATTTCTTTGCTGTTTACTGGAACTGTTGGAGCTGAGCTTGTGTTGTTTTGTGGATTGTGTATTTGTTTTGTAATGCCAGCACACTCCTGCAGCAGGAGAGGTATTGGCTGCATAAATGCAAGAGCTCAAGACTTGGAATCAGTAGACCAGGATCCCTCAGCTGGCTATTAAGAACCCTTCCCAGCCTTCTGTTTCTTCTAGAAGTCAGTCACTGTTGCTGTTTCATAAGAAGGCCCTACACTATATTAATGGCTTAAGAGAGGGTAGCTAGATATGATGGATATGAGGAGAGCTAGCTAGACAGACAGACAGACAGACATAAAATCCCGGCTGGGAAACCATGGCTCATTCTAATGTGAAAACAGTTGGCCTACACCTCCTTAATGCAAGGGACTTGAGACATCTGCACCAGAGCAGCCAGAAGATAGGAAGAAAAGCAGTATTTTTGCCCTTT